>NC_043717.1:49997448-50064807 GCF_006229205.1 Suricata suricatta
CCCCGTACGTCTGGGCCCATCTTACGAATGCAGAAGGATGTCCAAATTGGGGAATGGTCCCAGCTTGCTTCCTTGACATGTAGTGATAATAGTGATAGCTAACACCTTTTGAGTGGTGACTATGTGCCAGGCACTGTTCCAAGTGCTTGGCACATATCCTGTGCCATAAGAACTTTTAACATTACTCTCATTTTACAGATGAGGAACCTGAGAAACAGAGGATAAGTAACCTGTCCAAGGTCACACAGCTAGCAAGTGGCAGAACCGGAATTCAGAACAGTATACAGAGTGGGTCCTGAAGCATTAATCACTGCTCTCAAGGGCCCTGTTATCCCAGTCTTCCTGGATTGCAGTCAGGCCTTCTGACCCCATGCCCTGTGGCTCCATCTCCATGGCCTTCCTATCAGAGTCACATTACCACATACCATCCAACTGCCTGACTCCTGTCCAGCGGCCAATACTGGGCTCATTAGCCCTCCTGCTGTCAATTCGGGCCTTGGTTTCTCGATACCTGCTGATACTTCCCTCCATTACCTGCCCTGTCCAGGCCTCTCTACAGAACTGACAACCTGGTTGCTTCTGCTGGAGATTTAGCATGGTGCTGTTTAGTAGAAATATTATGCAAGCCACATATGGAATTTTCTAGTAGCTAAGTTAAACAAGTATTTTAAAAAGTGAAAGTAATTTTAATAATACATTTTATGTCACTCCATGTATCTAAAAGAGTATCATTTCAACATGCAGCCAATATAAAAACTATTAATGAGATATTTTCCTTTCTTTTTTTCACATTCCACCTTCCAAGTCCAGTGTGTATTTTTCACTCCCAGCCTCTCTCAATTCCACCTGGGCACACCTCAAGTGCCCAGCAGGCATAAGTGGTGAGTGGCTGCAGTATTAAATAGCACCAATCCAGAAGCAGAGTGTGGACCCAGAGGAACCCTGGGTACAGAGGATAAGTGGAATACCTCGAGGGTGGAGTTGGTGCACTGTGCGGAGGAGTTGAAATGGATGCCCATTTGGGAGTTCAGCACCCAGAGTTCTACTCTTGGTACTGATGCCAGGTTACTAGTGAGCTTGAGTAAACTCCTCCTCCTTTCAGAATATTACAGTGAGAAGGCTGGCCTAAAGGCCCTTCCAACTTGAATATTCTACTCCCACACACACACCCTTTTCTTCCCTACATGCCCACGGTACCTAGTTATCAGTAGAGATGAAGTTCAGGAAGTGGTGAAGTACTGAAGAAACAGGATGAGCCCTGGTAGAGCCTCCCTTTCTTGAGGACATAAATCTGTGGTCTCTACTGCCTCTTCTGGAAATATCCCTGGTTACATGGAGCTTGGCCCTTCATTCCTCTTGATGAGTGGATGCTGGGAGTTGGCCTGGGACTATCACATACTCCTAATTCTGTGCAAATAGAGTAAGGTCATCTTTCCAATAACAGGAGTAGTTAGTTTGAGAAGTGGTAGACCAGGCAGTCAGTCGGTTTTTACCTTTTAAGAGAACTCAGCTGGCTCAAAGCTTCTCCGTCTTTCCTCATGCACGTCCCCCTCCATGTTCTATGTATTCATACCAACCAAAAAGACTTTGATAAAAGTCTCATTTTCTGGAGGTCAGACAGACCACTAGGGGGAAAATAGGTATACTGAATATGCTTCAACCAACTACACATGCCCTTGGGAATTCTGTAATTCACCCTTCCACACACCCCAACTCCTGGCCCAGCATTGTCACTAGCCTAAACTGAAACCCTAAAGGCATTAGAGAAATGTTTTTACTAGGGTTCTGAGCCTGAGATTTGAGGAAACAAAGGAGTTTCCAAGTGACTAGAACAATGCCAACCTTTTAAAATGATTCTTTTAAAGAACATACTGACTGCTTAAAGTTATCATTGGAGTAAAGTGACCTTCTTATCACCAAAGTCAGATGTCTATAGAATTAAAATTGGTATTCTACTTCCAGTTCATGACCTGATTTTTCTTTGGTGATTCAAAGCTTTGTTTATGAGAGTGGGATGGATCAACATAAGTGCCTATTGGTGTAAAATTTGCAAATGGGTACTAGAACACAGAACCAGGGCCATTTTGCTTGGACATTACCCCTAAGGGCGTTGTTTTGAGCCTTGATCTAAGCTCCTGGCTCTGGAAGCTAAAGACAAAATTCTTCCCTCCTCTGAGACTTGGCACCGCCCCACCCCACGCCTATAAGATGGGACTAAACAGAGCCTGCCCTGCCCTACTGTGGCCCAGAGTGGTTGTGGGGGAGGGTCCCATGTCCCATGCCTTAACTACTAGGTGGGAATGGACTTTGTATTGAGCACATGTGAGAGGTTTTTTCCCCACCCAAAGGAAAACAGAGGTACAAAGACTCCTGGCTATCTTCTGCACGTTGAGTATCAATGGGGAAGCTCAGAAAATGCTTCATCTAATATGGTCTAGGGGTAGATCAGACACTGGAAAGTAACTGGAACCCAGGAGGGGTGAGAGGCATCCCTAAGTCAGAGGTGAGGCAGGAAAAGGAAAAGGAAAAGGAAAAGGCTTTAAAGATGTTGAATAAGATCTTGAACAGAATTATTCATAAAGATTTGTAAAGCATATAGTTTCTACAGAATTCTACCTTTTCAGAAGACGCTTGTGCACATATTGATCTTCATAACAACTCTGGAAAGCAGGCACCCTTACTGTTTCCATTTTACTGCTAAGGAAGCTGAAGCCCAGAGAGTATAAGTCATTTATCCAAAGTCATAGAGCTAGTAAATGGCAGAGCCAGAATTTGAATCATAGGCTCTCTGATAACAAAGCTATTCTCTGCTCATACCGTGTCACCCCTGACCCCAGGGGAATTGTGGGCAAGCATATAACAATGTTAACAGATTCATATAGTCCAGTCCAGGCAGTAGTCTATGTCCTTTATACATATTAACTCATTTGATGCTCACTATAACCCTATGGGGTAGGCACCATTATTGTCCTCCTCACTGTAGAGAACACTGAGGCACAAAAAAGTTAAGTCATTTATCTAACTGCAACCCATTGCCAAGTGGCAGAGGTGGGATATGAACGTGGCATCTGACTCTGTTCCCCATTCAGGCCAGGCTTTGTTCCCCAGGTGGTGGCCTGAAGGAGTCACAGCCTCTGGTTCCCTGGTTTCGTGGAAGCAGAGAAACCACCCAGAACCTCCCCAGCAGGTTGAATCCAGCATTCCTTCCCCCGGAGCATCAAGCCACCATGCCCACCTTTTAAGAAAGCCCAGCCAAGCAGAAGCAAGCTCAGCCTGACAAAGAGGCAAGGTGATGTAGTGGAAAGAATGTGGTCGTTGGCAGCAGACAAACCTGAGTAGAAATCTTGGCTTAAGAAGTTACTTTGTGACCTTGGACAACTCACCGAACTTCTCGGGATGTCAGTGTCCCACCGCTAAAGACTGTTGAGAGAAGTAAATTAAATGGCTATATAGAAATGTGAATTATATACTCTAAAGTGCTCTTGAAGGTTAGTTGTAATTGTTAGCTGTTCTATAGGGCTAAGTTCCTCTGCCAGGGCTGGGCAAAGCAGAAACTAGGAGAAGTGGGCTTTAGAAATGCTAATGCCATGCGTGAGTGACAGGCCGCGGACAATGGCAGAGGGCTCTGTGAATGGGGCCCCCAGGCCTGGGAGCGGGGCTCCCCACGTGGGAGCCGAGTGGGGCAGGGAGCTGGAGGGGGCGCCGTTCCCAGCAGAGGGGATCCGAGACTTCGCTAATTGGAAGGGGCTGGAACTGCGGGGGCAGGAGGGGGAAGGGGATTACCTGCGGGTCTGCTGCTGACGAGGGCGGGGCTCCCAGGAGGGGTTCGGGGGGGGGGGGGGGGGGGGGGGGGGGGGGGGGGGGGGGGGGGGGGGGGGGGAGTAGGGGACTCCAGAAGCCTTGGGCATGGGGCCAGGGGGTGCTGGCCCACTGAGCTGTGCACTCAGAGAAAAAGAGTGAGGGAGCTGGGAAAGGAGGACTCGGGCCTTCATAGGCTGTGAATGGGGCAGAGCAGGGTTTCTGGGCTGGGCAACTGTAAACCGAGCCTAAGCTAGTGGTAGGGAAGACAAGATAGCTAGTTTCTATGTCCAGCTGGAATCCTGACCCCTTTGGGTTGACCTGGGAATCAGCCTCACCAATTCCAGGGCACATTGACTGCGCCGTGCAGTGTGTGTGTGTGTGTGTGTGTGTGTGTGAGAGAGAGAGATGGGCCTGTGGAGGGGAGACAAGAGTTGGGTCCCCAACCTTCTGTTTCCCCTTCCCCTCGCCTCCAGCTCTCGTCCTCTCCCCTCAGTCCTCTCCTTTTGCCCTCCCCTCCCCCTGCACCATGAAGGCTGTTTTTGTTCCTTCTCCTGGCCTAGCCTCTAAGGTGTGCAAACAGGAAGAACCTCTCCCTGGGCAGTGAGTAAGGAGGGAAAAATGAGGTGTTGAAAAGATGACAAGTCGCCCTGTCAGAGCTCACCTTGGCAGGGAGCAGGCGGCAGGGGCCAGCGGGTGGTGGGAGGGGGGTCTGCCCTGGAAGCCAGCCTACATGTGCCAAGAGCCAGGCAAGCTGATCCTCAACAACCAGGCACTGTGCATGCATTTGTTTGGTTTAGAAAAGCACCCCCTCCCCATTCCCACCATCAAAGATTGCTTCCTTTCCTCCCCAGTAGGAAGAGTACAGGCTGCTGGGCCAGCGGGTTTCAAGTGTGATTGGAGTGCGCAGGGCAATGGGAGGGGGCTGCGCGACCCTAATGCCTCTTCTAAGCTCCAAGCTTTGGATCCAATAGCCTGCTGGGCAGCCCCTTGCATGTCTCCAAGGTTCCCAAACTCTACATCCTAAACTGAATTCATCAATGCTGCTCTCTCCACCCTTGCATTCTGTACCTCTTATAGAGCTCAGTAAAAATGACCTCATCATCCAGTCACCCAAAAGCCAAAATCTTGGGAGTCATCCAAGACTTCCTCATACCCCCAATTGGATCAGTGTCCTAATCTGCTTAGTTCTCCCTTTTATCTCTCCAATCTGTCTCTTTTCTCCCTCCTCATGGTCCCACCCTGTTTTAGTTTCATTCATTCATCACATATTCAACAGTGATTTATTAAGCACCTACTGTGTGCCAGGGAATGTGTGAGCCATTGACAAGTCAGCTGTGAAGAAATCTGATCTGACTTACGTTCCCATTAAGTTTTGTGTCCAATGTGGCTGGGCTCAGTGCAGTGGGATAGGACTGACTGGACCAGCCAGCTTCTAAAACTGTTCCTTCCAGAGGGTAATGGTTAAGAGCAGTGACTCTGTAGCTAGCCTGCCTGGGTTTGAATGCTGGCTTTGCCTCTTAGAGCTCTGTGGCCTTCGGCACATCATTTAATCCCTCTGTGTATTAGTATTCTTTTATATTTTATTTTTTAAAATTTTTAAATGTTTACTTATTTGAGAGAGAGAAGGAGGGAGGGAGGGAGGGAGAGAGAGAGAGAGAGAGAGAGAGAGAGAGAGAGAGTGGGGGAGGGGCAGAGAGAGAGGGAGACACAAAACCTGAAGCAGGCTCCAAGAGTGCAACGCAGGGCTTGAACCATCATGGGATCATGACCTGAGACTGAGCCAGAGTCGGACGTCTAACCAACTGAGCCCCCCAGGCGCCCCTCTCTGTGTCTTAGTTTTCTCATATGAAAAATAGGGGTGAGGATAGCAGCTACCTCTAAGGATTAAATATGTCAATATTTTAAGATGCAAGCACAATATTCTATATTAGCATTGTTAGTTTTATTATTTAAAGTGTGGAGCGAGGCAGGGCCTGATGATAGACCAAATTATAAGAACCCAGAGGGAAGCCTGCCTAGGAGGCAAGATGTCAGATTGCAAGAATATGGCAGCAGGCCCTTGCAATGGCCCTGTCAAGAAATCAGCATGGGAAATCCAGCAGTCCTGATTAGCTGGCAGAGGCCTGTCATAGGGAATCCAGGCACAGAATCTGGAAATCCAAAGGGGAAGAAGTAAAGTGTGGCAGAGTAGTCACTAACAGGAAGGCCAGGGTGACAACCCTAGCTCTGCCACTGTCTAGTCACATAACCTCAAGCAGGTCATTTTCCCTTCTGAACCTCAGTTTCCTAAGGGTAGCAGTTAACAAAAATTGAGAGCTTAATATGCATCAGGCACCTATTCAGCACCTTAACTGCTCCCCTCGAAGGGAGCTACTATTATTTAAATCCCATTTTACAGAAGAGAAAACTGAGGAACAGAGAGGTTAAGGCACTAGCCCAAGGTTGCAAAGCAAGTGAAATACAGCACTGGGCCTTGAAAGCATGTGTCTTTGAGACTAGTGATTAGAACACTTACATTGTAGAACTATTGTGAAAATTGCATGATATACTTCCGGAAGTGTTTGGTAGCAGGCTGGCAGGGTGCCCAGGGAGGACTGTCTTTATGCTGTGGGCTCTAGCTGCCAGGCTGAGGCTACAGAACCTGGGCCATCAAGAGGAAGCCGGGGCCTCAGACATCTAATCTGAGCAGTGCCTGAGTCTCAGGGACAGACCAGAATCTCCTGGTCAGTAGCAGGGCCCAAAGTTAAGCTAGGCTAAAGGCTAAGGGGACTTGAACCCCTGAGACTGCTTGAGGGCAGAGACTGTCTTGGTCACTTCTGGATGCGCCCGTGCTCCACAAAAGGAAGTGCTTAATAAATATACACTGAAATGCCACTCTAGAGCGTCTCTTACGTACTGCCACTGCACTATTCCCCTGTGTTCTCTTCACAGCAGTCCCAGAAGGTTATCATGCTTATTTTACTCATGAGGAAACTGAGGTTCAGAGAGATGATGTGACTCATTCAGGGCCAAGAGCTAATAAGCAGTCAAACAGCTCTTTGAATGCAGAGAATAGGAAAAGAAAGAAAAAACTATGGGCCACCTGGGTGGCTCAGTTGGGTAAGTGTTGGACTTCGGCTCAGGTCATGATCTCACGGCTCGTGAGTTCGAGCCCCGCGTCGGGCTCTGTGCTGGCAGCTGAGAGCCTGGAGCCTGCTTCGGATTCTGTGTCTCCTTCACTCTCTGCCCCTTACCTGTTTATGCTGTTTCTTTGTGTCCCAAAAATAAATAAAACATAATTTTTTTAAATCATTTAAGAAAATGGGCAAAAACCCCCTTCTACTCATGGCAGAGAAGGAAAGTATATTTTATTGCTCTAATTATAAAGTTCTCTGGTGATTGTGGGCCTTGCCCCTCTACCTCATGCTACCTACCTGTAGCCAACAAAGAAGCACTACCTCTGCCTAACTGACACTGGAGCAGGATTTGGAGTCCACCAGATCTGCATATATATGTTCTGGGCTTTCTCTTCACAACCCTGGGGACTGGGCCCATAGAGGTCCCCACCCCTCATCATCCTGAACCTAGCACTCTGGGGCTCCTCCACTCAGAACAAAGACTGGCAGCAGCTTTCTACTCCCACAGACTCAGAGGAGCTCTGAGGCCAGCTACTCTCTTAAACCGGGAGGACTCTGGGCAAGCCTTGCACTTTTCTTTCTCCAGTGCCCAGCATGCAAGGGAGGAGTCAATGTGGCAGCTATATCTAATCAGGCAGGGCCCCAAGACACAGAAGCTTCTTCATCTATGCCTGAGGAGGGGTCAGGCCAGGGCTCAGGGAGGGGCCAGGGCAGACACTGAGCCCATCCAGCCAGGACCAGCCCACATTCCTCAGCGGGCCTGAATGGGGTGGGCATGCTCAACAGGAAGCCAAGCCCTTCACCAGGAGGGGCTCAGCCACCATATGTGCGAGCACAGGCAGCTGTGAGCAAAGGGTCTTGGCTGGCAGAGTCAATTGCACAGAAAAAAAAGGCAAACATTTTGCTTCCTCCTTCTCCCCTATCTTGCTGCACTCTACTTCCAAAGGGAATTCCTGCTAAGTATTTTCTGCAGACCTGGGGTCAGGCATCCGGAATTAGCTGGGCTACATCGCTGAAGAGAGAAAGATGAGTGTGTGATGTATGCGTGGGGTGGAGGAATTCTTTCCATCCGGGGAGTAGTGGTTTTGCTTCTGAGTTCTGGGCTCCTGCTGCTCCAGCCCAGAAAAAAAAAAAGAGCCAGGAGGAATGGTAACAACCAACAACAACCATCACCTTAAGGTTTTCTCATGTATTTTGTCGGTTACTTCATTTGCTTCCAAGCACCTTATAAGATAGGGGTTCTTTTGGCCCATTTTATTTATTTTTTTTTGTTTACATTTATTTATTTTTGAGAGACAGAGGAGGAGGGTCAGAGGGACAAGGAGACACAGAATCTGAAGCAAGCTCCAGGCTCTAAGCAAACGGTCAGCACAGAGCCTGATGCAGGGCTCGAACCCACGCACTGTGAGATCATGACCTGAGCCGAAGTCAGAGGCTTAACAAACTGACCCACCCAGGTGCCCCTGGCCCATTTAGGTAAATAAGCCCATAAGAAGCAAACTGAGGCTGAGAGAGGGTATATGCCTTGCTCACCACTCACATTAGCGTGGAAACTGTTTCAGATGATCATCTTTGGATTCCACAAATGCCCTGTTCTTAGTTAGCCCACTCTGCCACTGACCAGGGCCTGCCTGGCTTCCCTCAGGAAGAGCCAGCCTTGAGAGGCTTGAATCAGTGTTCCAGTAACATTCCAATTTTTGTCCTTTTTCTCTCAGATTGCCTGCTTGTTGATGAAAATTTGAGAAATGCCCTCAACAAATAGAGATAATTAAAATTACCTGTAATCTCACCACTGAGAGAATCACTGTCAGCTAACATCGTGGTAGATTTCCTGATAATGTTATACACGTATACAATCTGGAGATCTCTTTTACATACCTGAGCTGATAGTGGACCTGCTCTAGGTGCTGGGCTACCATCCAGCCCCCACACCATGTCCTCATGAGGCAAGCTGAAGTGTGATTCCTCCTCTCCGCATAAGGCCTGCTAGGGTCAACACTTCTTGTTCCCAGAATGCATGCACACACACTATACTATTTCATACCCCATGTGTTTATTCATTCCATTCCCTTTGCCTAAGGTCTCTGCCCTCCTGCCTCCTTCCTTTCCTCTTTTCTCTCTCTCTGTCTTTGTCTCTCTATATATTGATCATGTTTACATGTGGTGAAAAAAAATCTAATTCACAAAAACTCCAAAGGGACAAAAGGGCACACAGTAAAAAGTGAGGCTTCTCATCCTGACCTCAACTCCTGTTTCTTGTGTATCCTTCCTGAGACAGAGATGTTCTATGTACCAATGAGCACAGAGGTGTATGTTTCTCTTATGAAACATACATGATAACGTTCTCACTATTCTATGCTTCCCTCTTGTAACTTCTTGGTTTTTGGATATTCTTACATGGCAGTAGCTGTGGATCTGCCTTATCTGGGTAAAGGCTGTCTAGTGAAGCATCTGATGGCTATGCCATAATTTATTTAAGCCAGCTACTAGTGGTGGACATGGAAATGCTTTCCAATCTCTTGCTACTACAAACAATGCAACAGTAAATATCCTTGTACAAACAACCTTGTGCTTTTGCTTATGTAGGAGAAACTCTACTAGTGGAATTGCTGGGTCAGAGGGTGTGCAGATTTCAAATGCTAATACATTTCACTGAAGAGCCCTTCACACAAACCAACTGACACTCTCACTGATAGATATTTTAAAGGGTCCATATTACCCTCCCTCCTTCCCTTTCTTCACCTGGCCAATGCCTACACATGCCTTCAGAGTGGCGTCGTCCAGTATGCCTCCAACGAGCATCCCTTCCCAGCATAGCCAGCCAGGCTCTTTGCTTACAGGTCACCTCGTGTTTGCCTCCATGTCACACTTGCCACAGAAGTTTGCAATCCTCTCTTTATGCATCTGTTTCCCACACTAGACTATGAGCTCTTTGAGGGAAGGACTAAGCCTTATTCATCTCTTGCAGGTTCCAGTCCAACACACCACAGGCAAAAGGTCAACAAATATTTGTGGAACTAAACCAGTCCACTCTTGAATCCTTAGCTCTGAGTAGAGTGGGCAGGAATGTGTTTGCTATATACTAGTATTGTCTGGGCTGAGCAGTGCCTTGGGTTTGGTTCCCCTGGGTCCCTGGAGGTTTGTCTTCATGCATTTCGTGCCGGGTCCCCAACCTTCTTTCAGGCTGGCCCCGGGGCCCTGCTTCAGCCACACTCCCCCAACTATAAGCAGATACTGTCTCCTAGTCCCCCGTTCTTGTGGAAGAACCCTTTTGTAATTGTGTGTCTCGTTTCTCCTCGTTTTCCTACCCAGATGCCTGGTACTGTCTTGTCTGTGTTCCTCTGGGCCTTCAGTGAACTGCTGGGAAGCTGGCAACCTATGCTGCCTATGATCAGAGCACCTGAGCGGGAGTCTAGCTGGAGCCAGCCTGGGCTAAGGATCAGACCCCTACCCATTCCTCACCACACTGGGGCTGAGACAGCTGCTGCCCTCCCCTGCCAAGCAGACATGCCCTTCATGTCTCTTCAGAACTGTAGCCACCTTCCCGAACTTCAGTGTCCTTATCGTTCACCTTTCAGGGTGGATGGGAGGGTCCAGTGACATCCCTAAATGTGAAGGGGGCTGGGGGAAATCTTGTCCAAACGTTAGGGATTATGAAGCCTTGCTAATGTTTTAGGATAATAAAATCTGGAGGAAGGAAATGGGATGTGAGGCATGCAAGGGGCAGCAGAAGCCTGCAGCAACAGGCCTAGCACCAATATCCCATTGTGCAGATGGCAATGCCAAGGCCGACTGAAAGCTTGCCCCACGCTGGGCCTCATCCAAGGCTGAGGCCAGTGACTGATGGAGAAACACCCTCTCAGCTCCACGTTTGTCAGAGGGTCAACCCAGGCCAAAGAGAGATATACTGAGGCCGGTTGCCACAAATTTCTCTGTCATCAAGATGAGCATCACTTCCTAGCCACAAGCTCTGTGCCTAAGAAAAGTCTCTGAAATACTGGGGACTTGGCAGGACAAACAGAAAATGGGACAGAGGGTGGCAAGAGGAGAGGAGGAAGGGTGCCACAGCCTATAGAGGCAGGGGTTGGGAGCTGTGATAAGGCTGGTTTAGGAGCACCTGGTTGGGCCAGGACTCCATGGTTTCTCCTGGGCTCTCCAAACACAACCCCTGCCTTAAGCCCACCTTGGGAGCCATGCAGTCAGCCAGTGTTGCTGAATACTTCTGAGGCAAGCACTGAGCACCAGGCCTATGGAAATGACTCAGAAATAATAGCTCCTGACCTCAAGGGCTCACAGAGATGGGACCCAGAGAATGAAGGAGCCAGGGGTGTCAGAAAACATTGTTCTCAGGAGCTCACACTGGAACAGAACTTTTCAAAGCATGGATAGAATTGACAGGGCTAGACAGAGCATTTCAGATCAGAGGTTCAGGCACAAATGTAGAAGGATCTAGCCAGAACAGAGGGCTAAGAGAAGGTAGTGCCTTGGAACCAGGAAAGGCCTGACAGTTCAACTATAGTGTTAGCCAAGGGGACCCCTGCAGCTGGGGTGCTGTCTTGCAAGCTATAGTGGTTTAGACTCCAAATCCGTGACCAAAATGTGGAGCTATTTATTCTGCCACTGGGAAACGAGCCCCAAAACCAATAGGTCTAGTGTAGTGGGTGGTACCTTTAACAAACATGCCAAATAAACCACTCTCCAACATGACTGCTTTGTGTGTAGCAGCCCCTGAGGCCTAGAACCACGGCTCCAGGTACCAATAGCAGGTCCACTGTTTTGTAAACAGAAATTGCCTGACCTTTTGCCATTTCGGGTATTTCATGGCTAAAACATGGGCACAAAGGTGGGCTATGGTGTTGACCAGTGTGCCACTTGGGATTCTTTGTTAGAAATGACAGAAACCAACCCTAGTTAATTTGAGCAAAACAGCCTTACTGGAAAGCTATGAGGGAGCTTGGGCAATTGTCAGGGAGGCTGGAGAATAGAAACTGGCAGGAAAAGGGAACTGGGCATCCTATGGACACAGCCACATCCCACACAGGACCTTTTGGCCTCTCGCACTGTCAGCATGGTCCCACACTGTGGCCACCACCACCAGCGCCACCACCAACATGGTAACACAGGAGCATGCGCTCCATGAACTGACTCCTTGGACTTCCTTTCCCTCCAGACTGAAAGTATTGGACAAAAGTGTCAGATGTGCTTAACTGAGGTCCCAGGTCCAAATCCAGACCATTCAGAACCTGGGGCCCAGGTCTCTGGCCTTGTGGTTGTCCCTAGTAAGGAGAACCTTATCACCACAGCATGACCCTCCAGAGACAGGCTTCTGCAATACCAGCAGGGGGCTGCAGGCACCAGAGAGGAGTCCGCTTTGGTGGATTTACTAACTGTGACTCTAAGGGAAATTAGGGCTGCTGTTAGGCAAGGGAACAGGGAAGAAGATAACCAGGCCTCAAGAGTGCATCTAACATACCTTCTGGTGTGATATCAATCAGGGCACAGTGAAGGGTGAACATCAGGCAAACCACCACAAGCCCACCCTTCAAGAGCCCTCTAAGGTCACAGGCGTCCCAGTCTCTGTGCCAGCTGAGGTGCCAACCAAAGGCCAAGGGGGAACAGAGAATGACTGTGGGGGACAAAGTATGTATATCAGCTTGACCACTTGCAGTGAGACTGTACTTGCAGTGAGAGAGTAATCATCTCTCCCTTTTTTTAATTGTGATTTTTTATTAAGTTTACTTATTTTGTTAATATTCATGGAACTACAGAGGCACTGTAAAAAAACAAATCAGGCAAACGAATTATTTCAGGTGAAAAACATCAAAAGCCCCCTTCCTCGCTATTCTCCCCCAACCCCTTGACTCTCCCCAGAGGTAACCAGTGCCATCAGTTAGGTATGTATGCGGCCTTGCAGACACTTTTATGCATTGGGATATATAGTTTGGTTTTGTGAGGTTTTATTTTACATAAAGACTGTACGTATTGCCCACAACATAGTTTTTTTTTTTTACTTAACATTATGGCTTTCCATATCAGTACACACAAGTTTTAAGTGCTGCACAAGCATTAGTTCCACACCACCACATATCTGAGTTGGGCTGAAAGACATGCAGCGTGTTACATTCGGAAAGGCAGCCACTCCTCGCCCCCAACAAGCTGTTCTCCAAAAAGGCTATCACTTACATTTCTTTCTTCCCTAGCCCAAACTAGATATTATCATGAGGAAAAACTCTTGCTTTCTGATGGCCACAATGTTTCACTGTTTTGTTAGTTTATGTGTTACTGATTGCCAGTGAGGTTGAACATTAACAACATTCAGGCTGGTGGAGCTAAAAACAGCTCTCATAAACTGCAGGTAGGAGCATAAATTAGTACAATCACTTCAGGGAGCAGTTCAGCAGTATCTAGTTAGGATGAAGATTCTTAAACACGAAGACCCCCAAATTTTACCTCCAAACCTAAAGACCCAGACATTTCATCTCCATATATATATGTGTACATACATACATAAATACATACACATATATATATTTATACTTACCCCCAGAGAAACTCACACATGTGCACAGACAGACATTTTTAAGTCTATTCATTGCTGCAAAATACTGGGAATTATGTAACTGCCCACCAATAAGGGAATGAATAAACTGATGATCCATACAACTGAATATGTAGTATACAGCAGTTAAAATGCATGAACTAGAGTTACGAGTATTAAAATGGTTAAATCTCAAAAACAATGTTGAGTGAAAAAATCAAGATGCCAACCGATAATATACATTCTATCAATTAAGTCCAATTTCAAAACATAAACATTCTATCCCAGCTATGGATATATGCACACATATACATATATATGTACTCATCTACATACACACATATACGCCTAAAAGAATAGATGAGAAGTAAACACACCATTTCCTGGGTAGTGCTTACCTCTGTGGAGGAAGGAAAGTAAATATGATGGGTGAGGAGTTTCACTTGTACCTGAAAAATTCTATTTATTGGAGACAGAAATAGAGATTGGAAGCCAATATGGCCAAATGTTAAAACCTGTCAACTCTGTGTACGTGGGTGTCTATATTTGCCACAGCACTTGTCTGTCATATATTTTTCTATTCCTTTTGTGTCACTGTGTTAAGGTATACTATCAGCACCAAAGTTTGTTATTTTGGAGGTTTTTTTTGCCCATTCCCTCTGAGAGTTTTTTTTTTTTAAGATTTTATTTCTTTAAGTGATCTCTCCCCCCCAATATGGGGCTTGAACTCACAACCCCGTGATCAAGAGTTGCACGCTCTACTGACTGAGCCAGCCCCACTCTGAGAGCTTCTGTTTTCTAAAAGGGGATTTTAACTCCTTCACGCATATAGTCAGTTTGGACTTATTCACCATTTTTCTTTTTACCATGATTTCTCATTGTCTCTTTCCTTTCCATAGACTGACAGAGTACTCTACATTTGACCCTTTCCCCATAGAGTAGTTGGACAATCACATACTTGATTCCTACTTTTAGAAATCATTACCCTTAATTTTTTGCTGCTGTTGGAGTCAGCATTTCAAATGACATTCCAGCTTTTCTACTTTTGGGAACACCAAGAAAAAAAAAACCCACCAAACCCTATTTTTGATGCAAGTGCAAGGGATTGATTATAAAATCACTTGGTACCACCATTTTAGACAAAACCAAACAATTCCACTATACCATGTAAAACCAAAAGAAGAACTTTAATAAGCTTTTACCGCACTGCAATTACAGGAACATTAACCCATAACATGCAACAGAAATGACGATGCCTTCTGTACATATTTAACAGATAAACTTGACATTACAATTAACAGCAACATATTCTACTGAAAAAGACAAATGCAACTTATTTCCACTATCAGGTTAGAAAATGTATGTTTTTACTGCAATCTCAAGTAGCATTTAGAAAGTTTAGTTTTGCTTTTCTAACCTCTAAGAGACAAATGATTTTTAATGCAATCGTAAACAACTGTTTCCACATTGGAAAGAATCACAAGGAATCAACAGGTGTAAATTAATCAACTGATTGGTTTCATTTTAATTCTTAATTTTGAGAGGGCTCCTGCAGTATTGTGGATTTCAGATGGGGAAAATCAACTGACAAAGGAGTAAAGAGCCTTGGCCTTAGAGTTGAGGAGGGAACATGCAGCGGCACACGGGGCAGGTGCCTGACTTCTGAAGCCAAATGGACACGCACGGCTTATGGAAATAGTGGTGGCAGGGCAGCTCAGTTGCCACCTCCCCTTTCACATATTCACTGCAGCAGATGGGGCAACACATTTCCTGCCCCACCGCACTGTGATCTTCAGTGACCAGGATCTCGGGAAGGGTGTCGATGCTCTCCTTGCTTGCAGGTGGATTGGCCACCTCCACGTCCACTGCAAGAGACTCTAAGTGCGCGAGGGCAGTTTCCATCGCCTGAGCCAGGCGTTCTTCAAGTGCCATGTATGTGAGAAACTGAGGATCCACGTAGGAAATAGCTTCGGCCACCCCCAACCCATCTGCAAACCCATCAAAGAGGCTCCAATCCACTTCTAGGTCTTCACTCACGCTGGAGTCATCTTCAAGGTTGTTGTTTCCATCCAGCATGAACACTCCTGACTGCAGAAACTCCTGACCAGAATCGTTATCTGCCTCACTGCTGCTCTCATTTTCATTGTACTGGAGCCAAGGAACTTCTCCTTCTTCTGGGGATGCCTGCTCCTCTTCTTGAAGAGGTGGTCCCCGAACTTCTTCAAGTTTATTGCTGCCATTGCATCTCGTACTGGTACTAGCACTGGGGCTGGCACCAGCATTGGCATTCACTCTGACCTGCTCAGGTTCCTGCTCTTCTTTCCCTGGCAGAGTCTCCCAGCTTTCGCCACTGGATGACAGATTTTGCTCTTGGCCTCGATACTTCTGACGCAGAGCAGCAGCCCACTCTTTGTCACTGTCAGAGTCTTCCTCGTAGTATTTGTAGTAATCATCACTGTAGGTCCAGAAATTGGGGTCGGCCATGGTTTGTCGTCGTCTTGGCACCTTTTCCGGCTTCACTTGGTCATTCCTGGCATCCCTCTTCTCTTCAGGGTACTTTGGCTCAGAGTAACCACTTGAACTCTCACCTCTGCCTCTTCTGCCTCGGCCATCGGCATGGCCTTCATCAGCATTGGCAGAATCCCTCCACCTAGAAGTACTGTGTGGCATATCATCATCATCATCAGTATCAAAAAATATTTTTGGCTTCACGCAGTTTGGACTTGCCAGATTTCTGATTTTGGGCCTCACCACCGGCTCCTCTGCACTCTTTGGGGTGTTTTCCCCACCACCACAAATACTCACAGGAGCCCTGCTGGGACGTGCAAGTAAATTCTGCTCCTGTGTCTCCCTCTCCAGGCTGTCACCAGTGGTGGCCACCTTGCCTTCAGCAGATGTCTGAGGGGCCATGCTATTTTGCTGCAGGAACTCCACTCGGTTAGCAGAGCGTCTCATCTCAGGGGCTGGGTCTAACTTGTCAAGCTCTCTCACATCACGGTTAAAGCTAGAGAACTGTGGGGGCACCCTAGCCAAAGACCTTGCCCCTTTCTCTGGGTCATATGCCTTCTCATCTTTAAACTTGCCAGTTTTCCCTCTAACTGGCACTCTCTCAACAGGCCCAGCCCCCTCCTCCTCACTATCATCTGCCCCAAAAGAGTCGTGTCCATAAGCCATTCCTCTTCTGCTACCCGAGGCCCTGTACTCTCTCGGTGGGTACCTGGAGTAGTCCTCATTATCAACATTCAGGCTGGTTCCCGAGCTTTCACTGTCTTCCCAACTACGACGGGTGGTGGAAAATGGTGATCGGCTCCTCTTGGTGGTTTGACTGGGGGCTGATCTGTGCATTGGGACTTCGGATGTCGTCTTTCTCTGGCTGGAAATCCTTTCGTGCTGGCTCGTGGATGGCCTGAAACTGACATAAGCATGCCTTCTTCCATACCTCCTGCCTGTATTAGACTGATACCCTCCTGATGGCTTGGGCCATACAGGCTTGCTAGATTCCTGACCCATTGCTCTGACTTAGGAGGGTTTCCAATACAGCTGGGGCTTGAGTGGAAAGGCTCCTGCTCCCTGCACAAGCTTTGGAGATGGGAAAGTCAAATCAGTTCAGAATAAAGGAGCAGGGAGATCTATTTCCACTTCAGCAGGCAGGTAACAGAAATAATAAGGGGCCTTTAAAATTAGTTTCACTTTCTTCTAAGGCCTGAAGGAACATTCCAGTGACTGTCAGGTGTAGACCTGGAACACATTTTTAATGTTGGCAAAATGATTACAAAACTGGGTTTATAGGAGAGCCAGACCTAGGAGAGAATCTGACAGAAGATAGGGGCGACTGGATGCTAGCAAGGTGGGTAAAGTGCTGTGGAATTATGCCAACATGGAAGAGGAAAGACTGCTGCGGTTATTTTATGAGGTGTCTGCATTTTTCTGAGCCCTGCAGACATACAGGATAAAATGCAAATGGGAATAGGGTGGAAAATATAGATCACCACATGTTCACAAGGGTCTGCATGTCTGTCAGGAGGAGAGGGGCAGGTGGAAGGAGGGACCAGCAACCACGAAATGAAGAGATGTCTGCGTTTTTAGGGGGGATGGGGCAGGTGTACTGGGAAGAGGCGTTAGTGTCAGACAGAATGAGACCCATTCTGGATGTGGCTATAAAAATGAGAGGTGTGGGTAGGCTGGCTTCAGAAGAGATAGTGTGTGTAAGTGTGAGAGAAAGAGATTGTGCGTGTGTGGTTGTGTGTGCAGCGGCTGAAATTCTGTGAAGGGATGCTTGTTTATGTGTCTGTGGCAGGCAAGAAAGGGTATGGTGGCCCTGGACATGGGTGTCTGTGGTCTGTGTGTGTGTATTCGTCAAAATGTGAGGCAACAATGGAGAAATGTCAGTGTGGATGAATGCATCCATGGAAGGGACAGCACAGGACAGGGATGTGCGGGTTGCCAGTGGGTGGAATGGGGGCCAGCAATCAAAGAAATGTGTATTCATGAATGTGGCTAGCAGGGAGGGAGGGTGGTGTCACTGGAGAAGGATTTATGCGAGGGTGAGTGTGTGCACTGCAGGAGGGCTGTCTATGCACATATGTAGCAGAAAGGGAGCAGGGCTGGGAGCATTTGTGAGGGCTGTGTGAATAAGAGTGTGTGGGAGTATATGTATGTGAGTGGCATATGAAAGAGGATCCAGCAATCAGAGGATATCCTTATGTGTGTATGTGGCAAGCAGGGTGTAAGGCAGGCCCAGAAGTGGTGTGTGTGTGCGTGTGCTCACTAGAGCACACAGAGGCAGAAGGAGGAAGGGGCTGCTTCTGGTGTGTATATGGCAGACAGGGAGAAGCAGGGAAAGGCACTGGAGGGTGTCAAAGTGTGCAAGAGTGTGTGTATGTGTGTGTGTCCATGCATGCAAGGGGAAGGGGATGTGCCAGAACCTTGAGTATGGGGGAGGCAGGGAGAGGACTGCAATGGAAGGTTTCTGTGCATGTGTGTACATCTGTGTATGTGTGTGTATGCATGTAAGCCTGCGTGCATGTGCATGTGTGTGTGTGTGCCTGTGTGCATGTGTGTGTGTGTCCCTGCCCACACACGCAAGACACAAGGAGGGGAGAGAGGGCCGCAATGTCATAATGAGGGACAAGAAAATATCATCAGCTCAAATGGCAAATCCAAACCAATGTGCTAGGGAAGGGGAAAAAAGAAAAGGGCATGTGGGGGTCTCGTTTTCCCTGAAAATAATTTGTATTTCTAACAATTATTTTCCTGGGAACAATATATTTACCTAAAAATCTTAACATTTTACCATTCAGCAAAACAACTGCAAAATGGGGGAAGAAAGGCCACGGAGTGTTCTGCAAAGAGAGCAAGAAGAGAGGAAGGAGGAGAGGGCCCGGACCACCACTCCCCTGTGAAACAATGATCAAAGCCATTCGAGTGGGCGCCGCGCCACACGAAAGGGGCTGGGGACAGAGGATGGAGCCCCCAAACAGGCCGGTGGACACACGCCTCACTCTGCAGTCAGGTCCTGCGTCTGCCCCACCCCTTCCCGAGGGGCGAGCCTGAAAATCTGTTCCCTAGAGGTCCCCCAGATCCTCGCCCCCGTGCCCGGCCACTTGCCCCACCGCCACATCTAGATGAATTGAGGAAATAAACAGCCTTTCACTCACCCAGTCCTGACACCCGCACGCTCTCAGGAGGAGCAGAGCTCTCGGACCTCCGACCGCCAAGACCGCCAGAGAGGTTGCTCCTGTTTTCCAGCTCCTCCCCCGCCAGACAGCAGCGGGGCGGGCAGCGACTGCGGTGGAGGAGGTGATTGTGGCGTCGGCTGGGGCCCGCCCCCTTGATGTGGCGGGGGTGGCAGCTGCTCTCCACAAATCAGGGTGGGCCCGAAAGCATTATTTCATTTTAAATGATGAAATCGTCAAGGATACAGAAAAGGACAGCGAAAAATGTAACCAACAGCCAGCTGTAACAAATGTTCAACATTTAGCCATATTCCCTTCTGTTCTGTTTTTTTTTTTTTAATAAAGTGAAATCTAAAAATTCTTTCTGATTAATTCCCGTGTAAAAGTAATTACAATAATATATCAAATCCTATGTTATATGTTATGGTTTGTACTAGAAGTATTAAAAATGTGAAACTATATCTAGGGTTGCAATTTTTTAAAAACCTGGTAATTGAAGCAATTGAACTGTTTATGGTAGAATTTGCTGCTGTTAATCACAAAATCAGGCCTTTCTAGTCAAAAGAAATGATCAGTCATAAAGCACAATATGGGTTCACCATCTGGTAATTGCACTGCAGTTTAAAAATATCACAGCCATACCTTTTGGCTGAACTACTTTTTTATATTGCACTTTACAATGCATCTTTAATATTTATATTAAATGTAAAGACCCCCATGTTCACAGCAATGGCCACGTTTTGTTCTTGGAAATAAAATGCATAATAGAAGAACAAGAAATATTATGGGCAACAACATATATATGTTGATAAATGCTTATCATATATGCAGAACAAAGAGAAAAAAATCTATCAAAGGGCAGAAGTGGGATGGCAGGCAACAAGGAAGGGTATTTAAAAGGAAAAAACTAAAGGGCAGGAATAAATCCAAATATATCAGTATGTAGTATGACTTAACACCTATAAAAAAAGCAAACCCTCATTTTAAGTATTTTGAAGGAAGGAAGGAAGTAAAGGAAGGAGGGGAAGGAAGAAATTTTAAAAAGAAGAAAACAAGGAAGAAGACAAGAGACATGTAGCAATATTAATATCAGAATCATCAAGAACTCAAAGTAAAAAATATTAAAGAGAACAAACCAGGTTGTTTCATTCACTGAGAAAATGTAGTGAGTAAACTTTATATGCCAAACAATGTCATTTCAAAGTATATGAGGCAACTATGTTAGAAATATGAAGAGAGATCAGAAAGTTTGCAATCATATTGGGAGACTTAACCACACTTGTTATGGTATAAATAGATCAAATAGACTGCAAAATAAGTAAGGGTACAGACAGATTGAACAATACAGTAAGCCTAATCTAATACATATGTAGTTTTTGTGCTCAAGAAAGGAAGGGATGTATATTTTATTTAAAATTTGAAAAATTTCAAATACAAAATAGTAGAGTATCAAATGCACGTTTGCATGTACCTGTCATACAGATTGGGCAAATTTTATTTTCTTCAGATCCTCAGATCTGAATTGATACCTTTTATCATTATGTAATTCCCACATTTATCCCTGATGTTTCATGTTCTGAAATCTGCTTTCTTTGGAATTAACATGGTTAGTTACTCCAGCTTTCTTTTTCATTAATGTTAATGTATATATCTTTCTCTATCCATTTACTTTTCATATATCTGTGTCTTTATATTTAAAATGGGCTTGGGGACACCTGGGTGCCTCAGTTGGTTAAGCATCTTGATTTCATGATCAAGTCCCGTGTCAGGCTCCAAACTGCGCATGGAGCTTGCTTGGGATTCTCTCTCCCTCTCCTTCTGCCCTCCCCTGCTTGCACTCTCTCAATAAATAAATAAATAAATAAATAAATAAATAAATAAATAAATAAATAAAATGAGTTTCTTATAAATAACATACACTAGGGTCTTTTAAAAAAATCTGTATTTATTTATTTGGACAGAGAGAGAGAGAGAGAGAGAGAGAGAGAGAACCACAAGCAGGCGAAGTGCAAAGAGAGGGAGAGAGAGAATCCCAAGCAGGCTCCACACAGGACTTGATCTCCCAAACCATGAGATCATGACCTGATCCAGTATCAGGAGTCTGATGCTTGTGGCACTGTGGTGGCTCAGTCCGTTACATGTCTGATTCTTGATTTCAGCTCAGGCCATGATCTCAGAGTTCATGAGATCAAGTCTTGTATTGGGCTCTTTGCTGACAGTGTGGAGCCTGCTTGGGATTCTCTCTCTCTCTCCCTCTCTCTCTCTGTGTGTGTGCTCTCTCTCTCTCTCTCTCAAAATAAATAAATTTTTAAAAAGAGTCAGATGCTTAACTGACTGAGCCACCCAGTGCCCCAGGTCTTTTTTTTTTTTTATCCATTCTGATAGTCTCTGCTTTTGTAATTGGTGTAGTTAGAGTAGTCACATTTAAAGTGATAATCAATAATGTTGGATTAATATTGACCATATTTGTACCTGTTTCCTATTATTGCCTTTGTTTCTCTCTTTTTTTGTCTTCCATTTTTTCTGCCTTCTCTAATTTTAATTGAACATTTTATAAGATTCCATTTTCTCTTCTCTGTTATAATTTCAATTATATTTATTATTTTTACATTTTTAGTGGTTGCCCTAGAGTTTGCAATATACATTTACAACTAATCCAAGCCTATTTTCAAATGACATGACACTCTTTCAGAGTATTCCCAATTTCTCCCTCATGTCACTTATAATGTTGCTGTCATCCATTTTACTTATTTGTAAGCTATTATCATCCAATACAACTTTGCTTCTATTTTTTTGAACAAACTGTTGTTTGGTCAGTTAAGAAAAAGAAAAATGAAGGATTTAATATTCTACCTTTTCGAAATGTAGATACATGTTTCTGACCTATATCTTATAACACTTCTTTAAGGCAGATCTCAGAAATGACATCCTAACACTTTTACCATATTTTATTTACTAAAAGTGAATTATTAGGTCTAGCCCACACTCATGGGGAGGGGATTACACAAGGGCAGAAATTCCAGGTGGGGGTCTTGGGGGCAGGACACAGATAGGAGGAGTATTTCAACTTCAACAGATGGTTCCAATCCATTTTCCAAAGTGGTTGTGCCAATTTATTGATTTCTAGTAATTATTTATATATTCTGGATACCAGATGTCAGTTATATTTATATAGTTGCAAATATCTTCTCTTAATTGGTGTTTTCTCTAAATGTCAATATAAATTTATAAAAATACTTAAAAGTTTTTTTAATGCTATTTATTTTTGAGAGAGAGAGAAAAAATGAGCAGAGAAGGGCCAGAAAGAGAGAGGGAGACACAAATTTCGAAGTAGTCTCCAGGCTCCAAGCTGACAGCACAGAGCCCGAGCTTGGGGCTCAAACTTGCTAGCCAGAGATCATGACCTGAGCTGAAGATGGACGCTTAGCCCACTAAGCCACCCAGGTGCCGTGGAATGTTTTTATAATCTTGCAGTAGATAAGACCTCTATAAGTTTGACAAACATACAGGAGCCAGAAAAGAAAAGGTTCAATTACATAAAAACAAAATCTTTGGGCAGGCAATGTATATATAGATAAACAATTCTTAGTGCAAAAACACAAATGAAAACCTGGGGAAACTATTTGCTGCCAATTTCACAAAGGGCTCATTTCCCAAATACATAAAGAGCTGCCATAAATCAATAAAGAACCAACAAAATTTAAAATGAACAAATACAAATAGACATTTTCTTGGAGAAGAAATGCAATGGCATTTAAACAACAAGAGAAGCTGCCCAGACTCACCCATAAGAATAAAATGAGACACCATTTCACATATGAGACTGATCAATATGGAAAATCTTGATGACACACTGTGTGGTGGAGGGTGAGGAGTCTCAGGCACTCTCAGATATCTGGGGACGGGGGTAGGGGGGTGGGGGGAGTTACATAAATTGGTAGAACCTCTGTAGTAGGCAAGTTGGTAATATCTAGCAAAATTACTAATGCACATACTTTTTGACTTAGAAAGTCTACTTCTAGGAATTTACTTAGAGATATACCTGCACATGACTGAAATGAAATACGTGCAATTATATTCATTGAAGCATTGTTGTTTTAGGTTATGAATAATATACACCTTAATCTTATTACTCATTCAAACATCACTAACTCATTAGCAGAATATTCAGATGCACACAGAGAAAATGCAGCAGTTTGTAATATTTTGTGCAACATCGTTTTTAATAGGAAAAGACCAGAAAAAAACTGAAATATTTATCAAAGGGGAAATGAATAATTGTTACAGTGGAATATTTAATCCAGAGCAGCTACAATGCAGAATCTAAATCTACATGTGTAACAATGGGTACATCTTGTAAACAATATTGAATTAAAAAATAATGTGTAAAGGGCATGCACAGTGCCATAACCATGTACGGGGGACATAGGTTAAGGATTGCTCTATCCTCTCAGAGACTCGCTCATTTGATTGCTAAGAAATGACTCTCCTTGTCTCAAATAAGGCTTTTGGTGTCAAGGTCCATCTTGTCAGTAATCTTGCTACCCATTTTTTATAAGACTCTTTTTTCTATTATATTTTTATTCATCTCTTTTGTAAAATATTTTAAGACAGTATCTGTATAAGTATACACAAATATCTAATGTTAGATACACTCCTAAAAGAAATCCTATGTGCGCTTTTTAAATTATAGTCTTTCCTTCTGTGTACTTGTCTCCCTCCTCTCCCTGTATCACTGCTCCCCATAACCTACTTCAGTAACCTAGTATTCATTATTTCATGCTTTTCTTTATATTTGTATAATTGCATACAGGTATATGTATACTCTGATTATGCGTATATGTGTGATACATGCATGGGTTTTTGCTTGTCCTTTTTTATTAAAATGTCTCTAGACAAAAGTCTCTCTCTCTCTATTTTTTTCCAATTCTTGCTGTTCTTACTAAATAACACCCGCTAAAATCACCTGTGTGTCTTGAATTACTAATATTCAATGCCTGCCTAGTATTCGTGTTGTGGCTGTGCCATAATCTATTCAGCCATCAGCCTATTGATAATAAGTATGATTTTCAGAGTTTTTTGAAACACTGTGAGCAATGCTGCAAGACATGTCTTTGCGCATGTAGATCGTTCGGTGCCAGGGCTTTCATTTCCATGGAATGACGTTGCAGAAGTAGGATTGCTAGGTTGAATGATGTTTATCCCTTTCATTTTATTAGATGGTGCCAGATTGCCTTTCCCCAGGCTGGAGACACTCCCACTTCCAATGACAAAGTGTGGCCCCATACCATGGCTAGCTTAACTAATCCCGGAGCACAGTTCCTGACCTATACTGTGCCAACTAGACTCCTCTCCTAGGGATTTGAAACTCAAAAGGAGACACACAGACACTGGGAAGATTGGAGCTGAGTCATGTTCCTATCAATGAGTTTTGAAAACCACCCCAATACCTTTGAAATACAGTCTTATTTTTTGCCCAAGTTAGCCAGAGTTGAGCTCTGTTGTTTGTGACCAAAAGACACTTAAAAATCCTGGTCAGACTGAACCCTGAACCTGGTCACGAACTCAGTCTTGCTCCCAGTTACAGAGTCAGCTCTGATCTCGGCCACAGACTCTGCCACCACCAGAGATGGAGACTGAGGGCATTCTTGGCCCCAGACTTAGTTGACCCCTGCTTGGCATCTTTCTGGGGATGTTCCTGGCTGTAAGAAGGGGCAGGTGACACATTTCAGTCAAATGTACCCAGAACCTCAAAGTTAAGTCCTCTTTGTAACAACTCATGCCAAT
Source organism: Suricata suricatta (assembly GCF_006229205.1). Taxonomy (NCBI): domain Eukaryota; kingdom Metazoa; phylum Chordata; class Mammalia; order Carnivora; family Herpestidae; genus Suricata; species Suricata suricatta. The sequence goes on from NC_043717.1 coordinate 50,022,366, forward strand.
AACGTTGGAAACAGAGGGGAATTCTTTCTGAAGAATAATTGTAATGTCTGAGTCAGAGATGTTTGGGGACCTCTGGGTTTTAGGGAACGATGGATCAAAAGGGAACCTTTATGGGGTTTGTTGTGGAGGCAGACAACGAGGGCAGCAAACTCTGAGCCTGGCTCAAGGGAGTGGGGACAGAGCAGGGATGTGGGATGGGGGCCAGATGTCTAAACTTGGATGGGGTGGGCTGGGCTGACTCTCGTGCTAGAGCCTGGTGGGTGTCCATAAGACAGAGATCCCGCGCCCCAGGATTACCTAAGCGTGGCTGCCATCAGGAGAGCTTCAAAGAGCCTGCAGCTCAGAGGTCTTCTCCTTTGGCTCTCCTGTCTGACACTGCCTGGACCAGCAGCATGAACCCCCATACTCTCTGGCCCTCTCCTCCTTGTCCTGACTTTCCACAGGCTCCCAAGCCACCTGCCTCCTCCTCCTTCCCTCCAGTCTTTCCTGCCCTTCATCCTTCCTTCTGGCTTGACTTCACATCGCATGCCTCCTGCTGAGTCACAGAGATTAGGACTGTCTACTGTGGGACACAGCTCCCTTCTCTTCTCCCCAGAGCCAAGAAGCTTTTGCCAAGATCTGGTCCCACCTCTTCCCAAGGATCTCTGGCAGAAATCAGGAAGAAATTCCTGCAAGTGGGGCTTCCCCTCCAGCTCCACTTGCAGCAAATCGAGTGGGGTATGGGGAAGAGACAAACATTTGTCAAACACCTATCATATGCTAGGCACTTTACATATGCCCTCTTATTTAATTGTTATACCTAGCTGGCAAGGTAGCAATTCTTATGTTCCGATGGGGAAGCTGAGTATCAGATTGTAAGCGATTTGTCCAAGGCTACTCAGGTAGAGGTGGCAGAGCTGAAATTTGGGACCAGGACGGTCAGCTCCAAAGCTGGCTACTTCCAGGCCTAGGGCAAGAGGAATGTGGTGGCCTCAGCTCCTGACTAAAAGGGAGGCCTACCAGGTGGGACATTTCCTGGCAGAGACCTAGAGCAGCTTACTGGATCCACAACTGAATTGCTGGCCCTGTGCTGCAGGGAGTGAGGAGAGAGGGCTGGCATGTGACAGCAGCTAAGCTAGAGGGGCAGAGAACAGGTTTCCTTCCCTCTTCCCCCTTCAGCCTCCGCTCAGACAGTGCCGGCAGGCCACCCTCTTTCCATAGGGTTCCCCCTCAACCCTTGGCACCTCTGTGTTTCCATCAACAGGGAGAGAAGGGAGCCAGCTGATGATACTGGGAGATGGCTGGGCAGGGCAGAGCGGGGGGAGGGGTGAGTTAGCCAAAATCAAAAGGCCAGAACACAGTTTGCAGTTCACTTGCGCCTGACCCCGAGTGGATCCTCTCCCCTCCCTAGTCCTCACTGTCGTCATCTCGGCAATGGAGAGATTGTATTAGATGGTGGCCGAAACCCTCTGCCAGTGTGTATATGGTGGGGCCTGCCTGGGCATGAAAGTTCTGTGAATATGTCAGCAGGGAGAGCTTTGCTCATAGAACATTACTGGGGGAGTGGCAAGAGCAGAAGCTAGGGTAAGCTTGAAGATACATCAATTGCTGGCATAGGAGTAGCTCCTTTGGGCCCTGCCTGGGATCCAAGCCCTGCCCCTGGCTACTCCATTCACAATAGAAGGGTGGAGGATAAGCAGATGAGGAGCTGAGGTTATGGAAAATGTGCCTTTTTGAAAAGAAGAACACTAGGGAAAGTGCAAGAAGGCAAGAAAGGACTGGAAACATGGCTTATATTCAGAGAGGATGAGAAAATTGCATTTTCAAAAGAAATTTTTAAAAAACCCACTTTCAGATTTCTGCAGAGGCATGAAGCACTGCGTGGCCTCTCAGCTTGGGTTCTAAGTCCAGACCTGACAGGTGTGCTTGTCAGAAGACCCTGAACAAGTCTTCTTCATGTCTGGGCCTCAGTGTTCCCATCTGCAAAATGAGAGCTTGGGCCTAAATGCCTTCCAAGGGCTCTGACAGCTTTGATACTCCAGAAACTTCTACAAGTCAGCTTTGAGTAAAGCCTCTGAGCTCAGCCCCGCCAAAGGTACTGACAGGTAAATTGAGGGACTGTGGGGGTCAGAGTGACATTGGCATTTTGGGGTCATCCTAGGATCCAGTGCTAACTCACCACAGCCTAGACGCTGGGATTTATTGGTGCCGTGCCCATCCTTCCAGCATGCTTTCTCCCCACCTGTTTTATGCCTCCCCACCCAGATTCCACTGACCTCCTCTCCTTGCCTGGAACATACCAGACTCCCTGTTGCTTCAGCACCATCACCATCACACTTGCTGTTCACCTTACTTGGAATGCAGTATCCCTACCTCTTTGCTGACTAATTCCTCCTCCTGATCTTAGCTGAAACATCACCTCTTCCAGGAAGTCTTTCTTCCTGCTCCCCTAGCATACTCCCACTCTGAACTACTCTGGTAGCATTATCATGATATTCATCACAATAGCAATTAGTTGTGCTGTGATTTTTTTAATCAATCTCTACTCTCAAATTACTATAACCTCTGTGAGGCCAGGGGCCCTGTCTGTCTCGTTCATAGTCCTAACTCTGGTATCCAGTACTCTGGATAACGTTCAACAGACAAACATGTTTTAAAAACACTTCTAGCACCTACCACGTGTCCAAGATCTACTAGGGGCCATGCACAAACATACAGGGTCTCATTTGGCCTGTGAATCATGCTCCCCTTTCTCATTTCTTAGGTAAAGCAATGAAGGGGCAGAGAAGTCATAGGTTTTGTTGTTCCAGAAGATTTTGTCCTGGACAAAATCAGACTCAGCCGGGTGAGCCATGTGGACTTGGGCCCGGCAAGCAGGTCTGCTTGCCTCATGCCTCCTGTTTCGCCGCCACGACTCTTCTGAGAGGAGCAGCAGCTGTGGCCTCTCTTCGTGTTCCCATAGCAACCAGTGCTTACCTCCTGCTCACACTGGTTCCTAATTGCCTGATTACACATCTTCTCCTCCTCCCCCAGCTAGGGGAGCTTCTTGAGATCAGGGTCCATGGCACATTGTGTGCTCCAGGTTCAGTGAGTGTTAGTGAAATGAACAAAAATGAATGCATGACCATCCATATACATGGGTTTTTTAAAGCTTTAATCACAAACAAGGCAACTGGCAGCCTGTAGTGGCTGGGGTCAGGGGGACTAGAGGACTGGAGACTCCTCAGCTCACCTCTGTTGAGTGGTGTGGGTAAGTGCCCCCCTTCTCCTTTCTCTCCTGCTGCCTGGGGAAGCTCTTTAGAAAACAGGCCAGGCAGGGTTCATGGTGGCTGTTGGTGGGAGGAGGGTGCTAGAGCCTGTGTGACACCCTCCCTAACAGTCTCCTGTGCACATGCATATGTGCTCCCTTGCCACTTCCTTGTGAGGGAAGCCATCTCAAATGGCCAGCTTTTGCTTTGAGAATTACCAGAAGCAAATGAGTTTAATTTTCACTTCTAATGCTCCGCTCACAATCTCACCAGCCAGCCCCTTCCCCTCTCAGTTCCCCACTGTAACCATCTTAATCCAGCTTCCCATCATCTTCCACCTGAGCTGCTTCAATAGCTACCTCCCCATCCCCCACTCCTGTATGTTTCCCTTCCTCCTCCCACTCCATCTTCTGTGGCACAGACAAAATGAGGGCCCCAAACAAAATCAAACAGAAATCAGCTCATTTTATTCCCAGCCAGTCTCACAGAGGACGCGGCTGCTGGCATCATTTTGGAGGCCTGATGAGAGTCTGTCCAAGCCACTGAGGCTGCTAGATAGAGTCCATTCATTAGTTTAGTCCTTAAATGTTTGTTGACTTAAATGTTTGACTCTGGGTCAGGCACTGAGCTTACAAGCGTGGGACCAACATGAATGAATTCTTACTCTAATGGAAGGAACAGAAAAAAAATTCCTAGCGTGAGTTGCACTTTGCATAGGGTGTTATGAGAATGTACAGAGAAGTATACTTGTGCAGAACCAGGGAAAGCCTTGCGGGGGAAGGGACGTTTGAGCTGGGCTTTCTCTCAGAAACATTTGGTTGTGAGCAACAGAAGCCATCTCTGACTGACTAAAATGAAAAAGGAATTTGTGGAATTTGTGGATAGGCTACAAGGAGCTTACCCAATCAAGGAAAAGGCTAGGGATCCAGGTCTGGAAATAGACATAAGCAAAGGCAGCATTGGAGAGAAGACGAGGAGGGGTAGGAAATAAGAACTGTTTCATTAGGATGCTGCCACTGAAATGGTGAAAGTTATTTCCTCTATTCTTATACTGTTTGCTTCAGATTTAAAGCCCAAAGAGTGGCCAGTGGCCAAGCTTAGTCCTATGCCTGCTCTGTGGCCAGCTTAGACTGGGGAAAAGAAGGCTATGTCCCTTTGACTTCCATGGATTTACGGTCTCACCAACCTTATCCCAATGAGGCAGACAATTCACTAAAAAGAAGGAATCTTTTTTTTTTCTTTCCAAGACTTTATTTAAAGGCAAGGTAGTTAACATATAGTGTAGTATTGGTTTCAGGAGAATTTAGTGATTCATCACTTACATGTAACACCCAGTGCTCATCGCACATGGCCTCCTTAATGCCCACCCCCCATCCACCTCCCCCCAGAGAAGCAGGAATCTAAGGAAAGGAGAGGAATGAAAGCTGTGGAGCCACAAACCAATGCATGCCTTCTCATGGAAAAGAAGAGAAGTCCAGCCAGAGAGAACCATGGGCAAAGGGCCAAAGTCTGCTGTGTTTGAGGCAGGTGGACAGCATCATGTGCCTGGCTGAAGTGTAAGGGGGATGGGGAGAGGCAAATCCCCAGATGTGATAGGAACAGGGAGAAGATGGGCTACAGCATGTCCTGTGGAGTGGGCCATAGGGAGCCAGCCTCTGGAGGTGGGAAAGGAGGCTGACCGGATGGTGTTTTAGGACATTCACTCTGGAGGTTTCAAGAATGGATTGGAGATGGCAAAATTGGAAATGGTAAGACCAGCAAGGAACTCTTCTGGGCAAGAGAGGGTGAGGTCCAAATTACAGCAATGGTCATGGACAGAAGAAAGGACAGATTCAAGAGCAATTCAGGACCTAGAGTCCATAGAAGTGTGAGGGGTGAGTGAGGGTGAGGAGTATGAGATGACTATGAGGGAGTTAAGGAGGGAGGAAGATGGTTGGGAGAGAGTTTGAATTTTCTTCATGGGCTTCAGGATGCCCTCAACACCATTTATTCAATATGCAATGCAACACAGTCTTCTTTGTATGTGCCAGGTACTGTGTTATCAGAGAGAGAGAGAGAGAAAGCCAGACCCCAGAGCCAAGGAGAGAGAGAGAAAAATACAGACCTAGACCCTTAATGGGCCCTCTTATCCTCTTCTGGTAGGAGCATAAGCTGATAAAATTGCTGTGGTGAACATTCTGGAAATATGTTTCATTGCTTTAAAAATGCATACCTTGGCACCTTGACTTCCTGGAATTATCCTAAAGACATAATTTAACAAGTGTGTATAGATAGACATATGTACACAGATGTCACAACATTGTTTATAAAAGTAAAAAACAGGAAATGACCTCAATGCCCACCGATTGATACCTGGTTAAATGATAGTGCGTCCTTACAGGGGCTTACTGTGCAACCAGTTAGGAGGGACAAGAGTGCACACCCCTGTCCAGTATGGAAGCCCTGCTTCTGGGCATGATAGGCCCAGCAGAGGCAAAGGGAAAAGCTTTAACTTTTAGTGACGGTTGGGGTTTCTCTCATCTGTGATCCTGGACTGGACATGTTAATTCCTGAGAGCAACTGGAGGAGGATTTCTGTAATTCTCTGAAAATGGTTGAAAAAGTTATGGCTCCTTAGGAGATTTTACCCAAGAGACAGAGAAGAAATAGGATACAGAGACAGTTGAGGGAGAAAAATAAGTTGTTTTCCCCTTGTGGAATTCAACTTGTTGACTAAAAGTTACAGTAACCATTGGGTTATCGCTGGGAGTTAGGGTGGCCTGGGAGTTAGGGTGGCAGGAGGAAGCATGCCTTTTATTTTAGATTTTAAACACTGTGGCATTGTTGGAATGTTTTATAGTGACCCACAAATCGCAAAAGTAACAACTTAGTAGAAACCATTAAGATACTTGCATTTGTGGAGAGGGGGAGACAATGGCAAACCTCTTGGCGCCAGGAGCTTCTAGAGCATGGGTTCCATACTTTGGCACTATTGGCATGTTGGACCCTATACCTCTTTATTGTCAGGCCTGTACTATAAACTGAAGGACATTTAGAGCATCCTGGCCTCTACCTACTAGGTGCCAGGGACAACCATACTCCCCAAGTTGTGACAACCAAAATGTCTCCAGAAATTGCAAAACCACCCCCCTGGGTGGGACACATCCATCTAGAGGGATTTTCAGAACACACAGGTGTCTTCAGAACCTCTGGGTCTGATTGCTTCCTTAATTCTGTCTCCTAAATGCTCTCTGCCACCACCTCTCCATGGTCTGGGAGTCAGGATATATAGCTTGATTTTGGTTCTGCCATTTACTAGTTATGTGACCATGAGCCTTCCTGAGCCTTACTTTGTTCAACTCTTAAATGGGATTAATAATAATAACATGGTGCACAGGACTGCTGTCAGTGCCAGATTTCTGTGAAGTTGCATGCATTCATAGGTCTGCAGTATGACAGGCATTCAGTCAAGCCCAGTGACTGACTGAGATGCAGAGATATGGCTCCCTAGCCACCACCTCTGTAGAGCCCATGACAGATATCTGTGCAGGGCTGGCTGGGGTGTCCAGGCTCCAGGGATTCCCCCATGAGACTTTGGGACAAAGGCTGAAGGCAAATGGACTCCTGAGTCTTCCCTCTGTGGCCACTCATCTCCTACTATACGAGAAACTTCCTTTCATTGGGAGCAAACTTCCATTTGTATTTCAGGTCTCCTGTCATTCTGCATCTCCTGGAGATTCAACCCTGTCAGTGGGTGATCCCTTCCCTCTTATGGACAAGTAGGCTTTCCTTTTCAACTGGATTGTTCACGCCTCTCTTCTATTTAAACAAACAAAATGTCTTTCTTGACATTCTCTTTCTTGACATCCTCTTTCTTGACATTCTTCTTTCTCCAGCTCCTGCCCTGTTTCTCTCTTCTCATCTTACTCTTTGAAGGTTCTTCTCATTCAGCCTGTCCCAGACTGATCTCCCACATTACCGATCCCACAGCCAGTCCTGATCCATTTATTTCCTAAGTCACTTGCACTTTTACAAAGGTTTATTTCTAAATAAGTAGTACATTCAAACCTCAAAATAACATAAAAAGGGATGGCATGAGGGATTTCACTCCAACTCCATCAACCTCAACTTACCCACCCCAGATACACACAGTGAACCAACCACGTTTATTATGGGGGGTGGGATGAGGAGAGCAGTAGCCTTTCCCTGCATCTTTATGGAAAAATGAGTACATTGAATATTCTTATCTGTCCCTTTATTCCACAAATATACCATGCTGTACACACTCTTCTGTACTTGGAATTCTTACTTAACAAGATATCTTGTCAATCTTCCTATTTAGCACTTAGAAACCTTCATCATTCTGTTTACAGTGTAATTCTACTAGACCAGTCCCTTATTTGTGAGCACCAGTAACATGTAATTTCTTGCTATTGTCCACAATACCTAAACATATTTTTTAATCCATCCACTTCTTTCAGTCTCCTTTGTCTCCATTCTGATACAAGTCACCACCATCATTTTACTGGACTTGGCCAGATAGCTTCCTAAGTGCTTGGCCCAAATCATCTCTTGCCTTCTCTTCATATAACAGCAAAAGGGGCATTTCTAAAACACAACACTGATTATGTTGTTCTCCACTTTAAAGTCCTTCCATGGTTTTCCTGTGCTTGTAGGGTAAAGTCAAAACCACTCATGATAGCCTGTTGAAGCCTTATCTAGTCCCCAAGGCACCCTCCAACATCACCCTGACTCACTCTGCCTTCCCCATTCTCCACTCTGCCCCCACTGACCACCATTTTTTTTGCATGTGTGGTTCCCTCTGTATGAGACAAACCCCACCTCCCTCCGTTTACCTCTTTCCTTTCTGTCCTTCAGATCTCTGCTTGCTGATTTCCTTAGAGAAGCCTGTCTGACCTCCCAGCAGATCAGAGCTCAGTATTGTAGGTTCTCATTAGGACCATGTATACCTCCTTTATAACCCTCATCCCAGTTGTGGTTTCACATTTATTTGCCTGATACTTAGGTTCATGTCTGGTTCCTATTCCCCATGCCTCCCCTTCCCCCCAGAGACTATGAGATCCATGAGGGCAGTGGCCATACCTGTTTTTGCTTATCATGAAGACCCTGCATCTAGGAAAAGTATTGAGTGAATTAATATAAGAATGAGGTATATAGGGGGCCGAAGCAGAGGACCTGACATGTAGTAAGTGCTCAATTAACATTGCTTTCCTCCTCCTTACTTTCACTGTTTCCACCTGGCTCTGGAGCCCAGGACAGATAGACTTACATGTGCACTATTCAACAATGCCACTCCCTAACAAGGAGAACTCTCTTCTTTGCCCAGGGCTCCTTCTCATTCATTGGACTCACTTGATGGTTGATCATTCCTTCCTCCTGGAACTCTTTTCTCTCATCTTGGTTTGATGCCCAGTGCCCCCTCCCACCCCAACCAAATGCTTCCTCTCTACGATCCCTTCCTCTACCCACCTCTGAGATGCTGGGGTTTCTCAGGTTCCACCCCAAGCCCCTTTGTTTCTCACACTTGTACACTCTTTTCCCACCATCTCATCCATGTTCATGGCTTCCACTGTTTGCATATGAAAACTGTGGGTTTCCTGCCCAGGTCTCTGTAATATGCCTCAGGTTCCTGTGCTAATGGAACCTCTTTCCAGGGAACCATAAGTGGAGCCAGAGAGCAGAGACCATATCTGTGTTTGCATACTATGCTCTCCACAGCTCCTGAAGCAGTGCTTGGCACCTAGCAGTTACCTAATCAGTATTGTCAAATGTACAAATGGAGGGAGTCCAAGCTGTAATGGAGACAGCTGCCTTCTCCATATGGAGTCTCTTTCCTAGCAGGGTAGTGGGACAGAGAGAGGAGCTGGGTGCTAGAAGCCAGGTTTTGGCCTTTCCTATGCTGGGCCTTACCAGATACCTCATACTAAGAATAATGTAGAAGACACAATTCTGGGCAGGACTTGCACCCAGGAGCCAGTGATCTCTGAACTAGCCAACTGCCCTATGGTAGCGGTGGGGCAGGAGAGTTGTTTCACTCCATTTGCAAACCACAACACAGCCTTTGAACAGAAAGAGTAGCTTGCTAGAACATGTGCTTGTGTCACCAGCATGTCACCTTTAAGCGGAACATGAAGCTGGCCATGACCATTGGCAATGTCATAAGAGAATAGGAAGGCATAAAGCCTGGCCCCACAAGCCAGTACAGGGAGCTGAGGTTGAATACTTCTACCATGTGGAGGGGAGACCAAGCCACCTTTCTCTCAAGCCCAGGGTCTTCTTGACAAAGATGAGGGGTTAGGGAGGCCATATTGGGAGGCAGAGGAATCCTGCTTACAGCTCGGATACTGCTTGTGGCACAGCCTCCTATGAGTGAAGGCCAGGACCCTGCTCTGTGTTTCCTGAGAAGCAGAACAAAGACACAGAATGTTCTAAGTCAGAGCTGAGGAGGACCTTTGAGGCCCACCTATCTCATGGTTCTGATGGAAAAACTGAGGCTCAGATTAAAGAAGAGACTCTCCTGTAGTTTTGAACTAGCAGACCAGGGTATCTGACTTGTCTCTTGGTCCAATGCCTTGGGCCTGCTCAGCCCTACAGGGTTGACAGTCTCTTCCTGAGAATAAGCCTATCTTTCAAACCCAAAAGTGGGGACAAAACCAAAGAGCCTATGACATCCTGGGTCAGGTAATAATAATAGTAATGATAATGATAATAGTAATAATAATAATACCGGTCAATAGTAGTAAAATTTAACTTACTAGGCATTGATCAATAGGCATTGATCACCTATCATGTACAAGGCATTGTTTCAAGTATGCTATCTTATCTCATTTCATCTCCATGGTGACCCTTTCAGGTAGGTGCTATTCTTATCCCCACTTGATAGATGAGAGAATAGAGGCTTGGAGCAGTGACAAAACTTGCTCAAGATCAGAAAGCTAATGAGCAGCAGAATCAGGCTAGGATCCTAGGTCTTTGGATGCTAGAGCCAGGCTTTATAGACAGAAGCAGGTTTTACCAGTATCTGCTGGGGCAGTTGTCTGGAGGCAGAGGCAAGATTACATGTAATCTCTTGGGTCTCTGCTGTGGCCATAGGGCTGGACATCTCAGAGGGAGACGAAAATGCATGTCTAATGTGGCAGCTGACTGGGCGTAGGACTGTATTTGAGGCCTCCACAGGAAAGGTGGACTTCATCCCCACTGGAACGTGAGCTGTGTGAACGCAGAGCCCTTGTCTGTTTGGCTCACTGATCTATTACCAGGGCCTAGAACAGTGCCAGACACATAGTAGGTGACGAATAAATATTGAAATAAATGAGCAAATGAAAGAATGAATGGATATTCCACTCTCACTTTTAAAAAGCCAGCCCAGCCACAGGAACTGTCATCATTCCAAATAGGCAGGCAATCTGGACTTTTGCCTCCTTGAGAATGTGAGGTGAGGAAAGGCATGGAAGACTGCTGGGGCTGGGGGCTGGGGCCTGGGGAAGAACCTGGAGCCCAAGGACTGCGCAAGGCTGCAGTGAGGGACCCTCTGTGGATACTGAGCTAAGTGCTTTACATACCCCAGTTCATTTCATCCTGTCCATGGAGGTAGGAATTGCTGTTATCCCTAAGAGGAAGGTGAGGAAACTGAGGCAGAGAGAATTAAACCGCTTGCCCCAGATGACCCAAGCATGGTGAAGCAGAGCTGGGTTTAAACTCAGAAACTTCACAGGAATTGGCAGGACAGGCCACCTGCCTGGTGTGCTCCTTGGCTGGAGCACAGTCAGAAGCCCTATTCCCTTTGCTGTCTCTCCAACCCCAAGCTCCCCATGCTCCTCTACTCGGCCGCTCCACCTGGGCTCCCTGAAGAGTAGAAGCTCTGATACTGCAGCTCCTCCTTCCCTCTATCCACCCCAGAATTCAGGGCAAGGCCAGGCCCTGCATACAAAAACAGACTGGGAATGAGATAAAAATTTCATCATTTGTAGCGATTATGTCCATTGCACAAATGAGAAGATAACTTTCCCAGGCAAAGGCACATCATCTGAAAGTCAACCCTGGAAGTCAAATCTGGGTACATGTGACTGCCAAGTGTGTGAGAAGCCCTCTTCACCTCACATGGCCAGATCTTCTTTTGCCCTCTAGCGAAAGGACTGGGGGAGCTTGTGGTGGTCTTTTATCCTGGTTTATCCTGATCACCTGCCCCAAAGCAAGGCTTGGTACACTGAGTGGCTCTCTCTGAGACCATGGCTCCAGGAAGAAGCTTTCTCTCAGCCCTCTCACTCTGCAGTGACAGCAGTGAAGAAGGGAAGTGCTGTTCCACTTTGATGGAGGAGGAGCTGTTGGGCATGGTCACAGTCACAGGTCACGATGAGGACTGGAAAGGCAGTGTCAGGTCAACATGAATGCTGAGGAGGTGCAGCCTGAAGCTGTCAAAGCTGGGTCTGTGGCCCCCCACAAGAGGTGGCGTGCTGGAGAAGTCTCAAAAACACCCTTTCCCATCACTGTGTCATGGCAGCCATTGACCATGCATGGCTCTGCTGCATGCCCACAGTGGAATGGACTGGTGGGTGGGCTTGTTCCTTAGGATGGACCTGGTCTCTGCTCTACTGTGGCCTATCCCATTCATTGAGGTTTTATGGCTTATTTCAATGGCCGGATTTTCTATGCTAAAGATTTCTAATTGATTTTCATTTCATATCTCTCTTCCTTCTTTTGTACAATCATATCTCATGCTTTTAAGGACTATTGTGCCTTCATTTATCTCTGGGAGCATCCTAGACATGCTTGTTTTCAAAATCTGTCAGCCTGCTCTCCAAAACTTCATCTAGAATAAATTTATGTGCTAATTGTAGATTTCATTGGCTCTTCTTTGAGTGTTAGATTTCTTTATGTGTTGGAATATGGGGTTGTAGGCTCATTGGGAGAAAGAGAGTGGTGCTGTTTTGTTTGTGTTTATGTTTTAGTGCCTGTCTCCTTCCCTCCATGCTACCCCTCCCTCACTGTCTGGTGGTAGTCACCTCCACTGGTCTCCCAGGTCCCCCAGTCCAGAATCACATCTTATAATGGCAGCTTAGAGCTCTGCCCTAGGGCATGTCAGAGGTCTCTGCTCCAACCCGCATCCCTCAAGACTCGCTTCACTTCCTGGTCTTGATGCTGGGTCTGGCCCCTCCTAGCTCCCCACAGGGCAGCCCAGACTGCCTTGTAGGCAGAATTCCCAGCAGTTGCTGGTATTTCCAGCTCTTACTGGGAGACCCTTCTTCCTCCTGCTGGCTTCCATCATGTGCCTGGCTCTGGCCTCCCAGCCCATGGCAGGGTGCTTATTGCACCCCCAGAACTGAATTCTGGCTCCCGTGGCCCATGCTCTGACCTGGGGGCTAGAAGGCTGCAACCTCTGTGCTCTTCTGTACACATTGGGTACCTCAGTTTTTGAGGCAGACTGTCTTTGGGGGGTCTTCTCTTTTTCCAATGTATTGATCACCCAGCACTCTGCGTTTGGTACAGAGGAATCTGTGACCACCTTAACTAGAAGTGTACTCTAATTATATTGTGTGTACTCTATAATCATAAATTATTTAACCAATCCCTAGGGTTGGACTATTATTAGGTGGTTTCCCATTTTGGGCTAATATAAGAAGACAACAAACATCCTTCACATACTTAGTCTTAATGCTAAGTTGCCGGATCAAAGGGTACAGTCATTTTTCAACCGAATACATATTTTCGATTGTACCACCCCAACCATCATCACAACCACTGCCACCAATATATCATCACCAGCATGTGCTTATGAAACGGAACAAAACAAGCACTGAAAAGAAACACGACTGTCCTTTTGAAAACTCTAATGTGATGTATGCACACAGGTGAGGCATTCTCAGATGGCTTCTTCCCTCTTCCTGGTGCTTCTGGAATCCCAGCTCCTTCCCATGAATTGACTCAGTTAATTTGCATGACGTTCCAATAGGCTGGGATAATATTACTTTTATTTTGCTGAGGAGGAAGCCTAGGCTCAGAGAGGTCAGATGGCCACCCAGCCTATCAGCAATAGGAACGAGTCCCCATGAAGCTAAGGAGAAGTGATGAGGGAGCATAAGGCAAGCTGACAGGCCACAACCCCCCCCCCCCGCCCCACCACTGACACCCCAGGTGGTATATGTGTGATATTTCTCAGGCTCTCCTGGCTGCCCAAGAATAAGAAAAAGGGAAAAACAAAAGGTTAACTGATAGAGATCATTATTCTGTAGGACCTGAGTCTCCATCACTCCTCCATAGTGGTGTGGGGGAACAAAAGCAGAAGGAAATGGCAGATAGAACTAAATTTCCTTATAACCTGCAGCCAGCCCATCTACAAATACTTGAGGCAGGCCTAGTAAAACACTTCTCCAGGAACTCCCTACTGTCTTAATGCTAATGCTTTCCTAGAGGGAAAACCACCTTAGCTTGACAGTAGCTAGACCTCCAGTATCCTGAGATTCTTTAGCATATGAAAATCTCACTGGAAACTTCCCCTGGACTTTACCTTCTCTCAACACTATAGAATAAAACCAGTCTCTCTTCATGGTCCCGGGGCAGCTCTTTCTGCCCAGGGGTCCTGTCCCCATGCTTCAATAAAATCACCCTTTTCACCAAAGACATCTTCAAGAATTCTTTCTTGGCCATTGGCTCTGGACCCCACGAATGCTACTGTCACTCCAAAAACACCTCATCAGAAGTACAGGTACTCTGCAGGCTGCTGAGCTGCAGAGGGGAGGCCTTTAGGTCTTCTCTTATTCAGGCGTTTGGGACTTTGTCTCCCTCCATGGGCCATAGTGTGCAGGGGTTGTGAGTCTAGGTGTCTGGGTTTAGGCACTTCAGGGCAGCCCTCACCCTGCAGGATAACAGGCGTTAGCTTTGCCAGTCAGGCTCAGCCACGCAGTAGTTAAGAAGCCATGGACTCCCCCACTTTCTCCTTTTCTAGTTTCTAACTGGCAGCAGCACAGTGAAAAAGCACATGAGCTCCAGATTCAAATAGATCTGGATGTAAATACCAGCCCTGCCACTTTCCTGTCGTTTGAGCTTAGTCAAATCTCTTCACCTCTCTGGGCCTTGGTTTCCACATCTGTAAAGTGGAAGTAAGAACACCTACCTCTCTTGGAGAGGCACTGTAAATATGACAGGAAGTCCTATGTGCTTGGCACATAAAAGAGATTCAAATAAAGTCTGTTTCTCAAAGAAAAAGAGACAAATCAAGAAATGTACTCTTAACTATAGAGCACAAACTGATGGCTATCAGAGTGGAGGGGGGTGGGGAGATGGGTTAAATAGGGGATGGAGATTAAGGCTTGCACTTGTGATGGGCACTGGGTATTGTATGGAAGTGTTGAATCACTACACCTGAAACTAATTATCATACGGTATGTTAATTATGCTGAAATTCAAATTAAAAATGAACTTATGAACAATGTCTGTTTCTGACAACAAGGGTGAAAGTCCACTGCTCCATTCCTGCCCAGGCAATCACCTGTGGTTCATCCTGTCCTTACTCTACATCCAGTGTTCTTCCCAGCATCAGAGTCCTGGCCTCCCTCAGTCTTGTGTTTCACTGTCCTTCTGTCCCACAATGTTCCCTTCTCTGCCAAAAGGGAGGAAAGGACACACGGAGCCCAAAATTCTGGCCTCTGTTTCCCTTCCTTCATCCTCTGCTTGTCTCTGTGAGGACCTATTGCAGAGCTGGGCTGGCTGAGCTGCCCAACACAGGTATGGGCAGCCCACCTGTGTCCCCAGGCCCCAATACAAAAGTGAGCCTGGAGCCTGGAGCCCGGCTAAGCGACTTACTGCATGCTGGGAAGGTAGCCAGGCTATGATCACAGGGGATCATGAGGCTGCGCTGGGGGCCTCCAGGCCACCCATGGCCCAGGGCTGCAAATAGATCTCCTCTGCTCTCTTAGGAGGTCCTGTTGGAAGAGCTCAGGAAGGAAGTGAAGGCCCTTTCTCCTCTGGCAGAGCCTGGGTTTGCATTGCCTATGGGAGGCTGTTAAAGCTTGGGCCTGCCTTGGGAAACCCTGAGGGTGCCCAAAGCACTTCAGAGCCATATGCATCTACCCCCTCTGTCCTGGACAGAGTAGCAAGAGGGGCATATCCCAACCACTCCACAGATGGAAATCTCAGAAGCTCAGCCTCAGGCCCACAGTGGCCTAGGATGGAAGCCCGGGCCCAGAGAAAATCTTCCTTTGCTCAGTGCCATGAAAATGCTGGATTGTGGGCTTAGTGTGAGGGAAAGGGTTGCTGGTAAGCAGAGGTGAGGCAGGGAAATGTGGAGGCCCAAACGGCTTGTCACAGCTGAATGCCTGGATCTCAAGATAGGCAGAAAGAAGATCCAAGCCTTCCCAGCCTGGGTCACTGGTACACTCTCGAGGGCCTCTGGCCAATTGTCAAGGTCTCTGTCCGATCCTGACAGGCTGGTGTTCCTTGAGCTCTGACAGGCCTGCTACTTTCTTCATCCTTCACAGGCTTCCTGCATGATCTCATCCACACCTCAGGTTACAACCACCACCTCTGTGCTGGTAATAAGAGCTAAGAGTTATTGAGTGCTTACTCCATGCCAGGCACTGTTCAACCATTGCCTGCGTGTTAGTTCATTTAATCGTCACAACAGCCTAGTAAGGGGATGTTGACTGCCAAATCATCCTCTTTTTTAAATGTTTATTTAGTTTTAGAGAAAGAGGGCGAGCTGGGGAGAAGCAGACAGAATGGGAAAGAGAATCTCAAGTAGGCTCCAGCTGTCAGTGCAAAGCTCAACTCAGGGCTCAATCTCACGAACCATCTTATGAATCGTGAGATCCTGACCTGAGCTGAGATCAAGAGTCAGAAACTTAACCAACTGAGCCACCCAAATGTCCCAAACCACCTTCTTTTTAGCTGGTTTCTCTCCTTATCTCCTTTCCTCCTACTGCTCATGGCATACCTTTATGGGAAAGTCCCACCAACTTCTCAAAATCACCAGCCAAAACTGCACTAGCATTTCCCGTGCATTCATATCCAACCTCAAACCTCCTTGGCATCCTCTCCTCAGAGTCTCATCTCCCATGGTGGCTCTTTCAACCACTAGAACCCTGGGCTTATCTCACCTTCCTTCTCCTACACCCTGTAACTCCTAGAGGCTTTCAGCCTACCCATTCAAGTTCCTAAATCTCCCTCTTCTTTTGAGAAAAGAGCATTCCTCAGCATACCTTCACTCCTTGTATCTATCATTAATGTGGCTCTTATTTCATGCTTTAGGTTTCATCTTTTCCCCTCCAATCTGTCCTCCACACTGCCACCAGAAGAGCCCATGGCCCTTTCTCATTTGAAATTTTTCTGTGGCTTCCCATAGCGAAATTCCTTATCCTAACATTCAGCTTCCCCCAACAGTTG
Organism: Suricata suricatta; assembly: GCF_006229205.1. Lineage (NCBI taxonomy): Eukaryota > Metazoa > Chordata > Mammalia > Carnivora > Herpestidae > Suricata > Suricata suricatta. Next base: position 50,038,969 of record NC_043717.1, read on the forward strand.
AAGCTCAAACTATCTGTTGAGCTTTGTCCTTTGCTTTTCTATCCACTCTCTCTAGCCAACCTAGCCTCTTTGCTATCCTTTCATTGTACCTTTCCATGTCTTGACCCCTTGCCTTAGTTGTACCCAAATCTCATCCCCCACTCTACTCCACACCCCCATAATTCTCCCTTACTTCCCATTCATTTATCCCAAACATCTATCCTTCAGCCCCATTCTGAATGTCAGCTCCTCTGTGAAGCCCTTTTGGTCTATCCTGTTGGATGTGCACTTTGCTATTTCTGGACAATAGCAGTGTGATATGAAAGTTAGGAGAGACCATGCAATTTGGAGACAAAACTGGGCCTGACTCCTGACTCTAGTCTGTTGGACACCTGTAAAAGCCCTTTAACCACTCTGTGCCTCAGTTTTCTTACTTAGAAAAAGCAGCCAAAAGGGCGCCTGGGTGGCTCAGTCAGTTAAGTGTCAGACTTCGGTTCAGGTCATGATCTCACTGTTCATGAGTCTGAGCCTTGTTAGTGAGTTTGAGACTCACATCAGGTTCTCCACTGTTGGCACAAAGCCCATTTCAAGACTTTCTGTCTTCCTCTCTCTGCCCCTCCCCTGCTCGCCCTCTTTTGAAAATAAATAAACATTTTTTAAACAAAAAGGCAGCCAAGATAACCTCTCCTCTTGGTTGTGAGGGCTGTGAAAGAGATGATGGGTTCAAGGTGAACAAGTCATGTGAAAGCACCTCTCCTTTTCCCAGTGGCACTCCATGCCCACAGGGCCACATGTCCACATCCCATCGCCAAGTATTCAACTACCAAAAACCTCCAGGAGGCTTTCTACCTATTTTCCTCCTGGCCCAATACCCAGTGGTCCTAAGAAATTCCTAAGGGAGGAAAGCCCTGACAGGGAGCCTCAGTTGGAATCTTGACATATAGTTTTTCCCAGTCTTAACAAGGAAGGCCAGCCTCGTTGCACTGTGCAGGTGATGGTGGTGGTTCCCGGCTCCACTGGGCAACAAAGGCCTCTGGGAGTAATATAATATAGACTGGCTTGGGAGGCCAAGCATAAGCTTCCATCCTTTGTTGTCTGGAGAGGTCTGGTGGCATGGTCTTTTTTTCCCAAGAAAAGATGTTTTGCCTGAGCATCACTGGATTCTGGGAGTACGATGTGAGCTCTGGCCCCAAACAGCTGTTCTTAGAGGAAGCTTCTACCCCCTTGTTCCTGGATATATACATCATCAGGATTTTTTGGCTTTGTTTCCTAGGCCATGGGTCCAAGGACAGATGAGGCAGTTTTTAGTTTGAACACACAATCTGTACTTCCCTCTGTTCTTCTCTCCCAGCCTAATCAAAGCTCCTCCTGGAACCTTACTCCCCTGTTCCTTTAATACTAGCTTTAGGGGCATGACCAGCAGATAGAGTGCTGAGTCAATCTAAGCCCAACAGGATCGAGAATAAGCAAACTTTAGGCGTAGATGGGTCATTATCAGTCACAAATCACATTCCTTGATTCACAGACTCATGAAGTAGCAGTGCCAGGACAGTTCCATTTACATCAATCTGCTTTTTGTCTCAGCTGGGCAGACTGAGGTCCAGAGAGGGCAAGGGACTAACTCAAAGATCACACAGCAAGACAGTGGCAGAATCAGGTCTCCAGACTCCCAGTACAGGGTCCTGTCCTTTCCCCCACATCCTTGACCTCATCTGAAGAAGTGGTGATAGCTGGTGGGAGAAGCTGGGAGTGAGGGCTGTAGGAGGCAGGGACTTTAGGGGAAGAATGTGGGATTGGAAAGTCATTGGGAAGAAAAGCTCCCATACTGAGTGACAGCCCACCCTGGAGACATCAGCCTGGCTATCAAGCTGCTTCCATTGCTGAGGATTAGCACAAACATCCCCCAGCTGGGGGCCTCCCTGCTGGCCAGCTGTGCAGGCTTTGGGTGGCAAGCCCCAGATGCAGAGAGCCCCAGGCTAGAGGCTGGACTTTCTCTCTAGTGATGATGTGTGCTCTCTTGGCATACAGAGGGCATGGGACAGCCTCTGGCTCATCTCTGCTGTCAGGCTCAGTGAAGGACAGTCAACACTCCTGGCTGATCAAAGGCACTCCCACCCTCTAGCCTCAGGAGTTCTGGGGGCGAAGGGGAGTGGTGAGAGCCCAGATGCCATCCTGCCATGCTTTGAAGTCCCAATGCATTCTGGGAAGGGACTTGCTTTGGAGTGGGACCTCTGGAACACAAACTTAACAAAAATTCCTGCCATATGTTATGATGGAGGCAGGAGAGTCAAGCCCTAACACCTCTGGCCAGTCCTTTCACTTCCTTGGGCCTTGGCCTCCCCATCTGGACCAGTTGAACTCCACAGAGTAAGGGCCAGGCCAGCTCTGCCCTCCCATGACTCTGTGATTTTTGTCTTCTTTCTCTCTGAAGTCAGGTGGGCAGGGAAGCCCAGGGTGGGCTGAGGGTCAAGGGTAGATAGAGTCTGGCACTGAGAACAGGGCCAGTGGGATAGCTGGGGATGGAAGCAATTTATTCATTTATGAAATCAATTTATTCATCATTAAACACCTACTGTGTGCTTTAGCCTGAGGGCTTGGAAATAGGACACCCTCATGTGTTGCTCTACTTACCCAAGGGACCTAGATTCTGAACTGGCCCAACCCCTCAATGGTGTGTTGAGTATGTTCTAGAGCTAGGCCAATTATGCCAGTTTGTTCCTTTCAGACAGCAGGGCTGTATCCAGCAGGGGTTGCATTTGAACGTGACTCCAGCTAAGTTAAGCCAAAAAGAGATCTACTGGAAGACTTTGGGATGGCTCAGAGTCTAGTTGGGGAGGATGGATAGCCAACCACAGAGAAAGAGCAGGTACCCAGTGAGGCAGGGAAGAATGTCACAGAGCAAAGGGACAGTCAGGCTAATGCTCCTCCTCTTACTTACACCTTCCCATGTCAGTTGACAATTTAAATTGGGAATAATTCCTCAAATGTGCCTACTTCTTTATGTGAGGAGCAACTGGTTGGCTGCTAGAGGGCTAGGAGAAGAAATTCTTTGAGCTCCTGGCCTTCTCCCTTCACAGACTTCTCCCTACCTGCCCCTTCTCCAACTACTGAAGCCTGGACCCAAGCTGTCTTTATTTTCTTTTTATTTCAATGTTTTTATTATTTTAATTTTTGAGAGAGAGAGAGAGAGAGAGAGAGAGAGAGAGAGAGAGAGAGAGAGAGAGAGAGAGAGAGAGAGAGAATGAGCCAGGGAAGGGCAGAGTGAGAGGAAGACACAGAATCCGAAGCAGGCTCCAGGCTCTGAGCTGTCAGCAAAGAGCCCGACACAGAATTTGAACCCATGGACCATGAGACCATGACCTGAGTTAAAGTCAGATACTTAATGGACAGAGGCATCAAGGCACCCCAAGTTGTCTTTTTTTCTAATTTACCAAGCCTTTGGGCTTCTCCCAATACCACAAGAATCCCCAGGCTTTCTGAACATTCTGTGGTCTCCAAAGAACTTGTTTCTTTCCTTTCCATGTGTGTCTCTGTCAGTAGTCCTGATCACCTTATGCCTGGCCCCAGACTACTTCAAAGCCCTGTAGACTAGTGCATGAAATCACCTCACTGAAATTGGGGTGCCAAGACCCTCTGCCATCTTCTGAGGGGGATACACCTGCTGGAAGAACAGTAGGGCCCAGACCTGTGATTACCTCCAGGAGAGTCAGAGGGGAACAAGTTTGCTCAAAGTTTCAGGAGCTGAGAGGGCCTGTTACCAGTCTGGCAAGGAGCTGGGCTGTGCGGGAGCCAAGGACAGACTAGATGTGAGAATTACGCCTGGAACCTACTGTGCTGACTTCATCTCTTTACTATCTTGTGAGCCATTCTTTCAGAAGCAAAGGAGATTCTGTGCCCTCCACATGGCCTACCAATACGGCAATACCCTGCCAAGGTGGAAACCATGGGAGAAAAGCAAAACTGACCTCACAACATTAGGGACACTATGTGACTTGTTCAAGCTATGTAGATGATAATGAGGAGAGTTGGAACCCCCAGGTCCTCGATCAAGCAACAAAGTGTTCTGACTCCTCCAAATAGCTTTCAGGACCCCCATCTCCCTTGAGGATCCTGCCCCAGGACTTAACTCACTCACTTAGAACCACAGTGTATCAGAGCCTGAGGAAACTTTAAAGATTAGTAGTCCAGCCCTCCCGTACACTGATGTACTTTCACATGCAGAAAACAGATGGGAAATCTAGGTTTGACAAGGGAAAGTACAATGCTACAGATTGCCATGTGACTCAATGGGTTTAGAAACCAGATCTCTGGACTCCTCTGGCATCCTTTTCTCTGAGTCTAGGCCTGGGTACATTCCCATCCTCAGCAGCTGTTACTACCTACTCCCTACTTCATCCTGTCCTTAAGTCTTGCATTCAGGGCTAGGCTCCCTCTTGGAGATGCCTCAACCCAATGCCTGAGCACAGAGCACACCAGGATCATCTGATGATGGCAAGCTACCCCTGGTGGAAGAGCCACCCCACCTCTGTCCCACTTTCTTCTCTTATGATAGCATGTGTGTAGAAACTATTGGCACCAGGAAAAAAAAAATCCATGGAAAGAGGTAGGCCTAGGCAAGGCAGCACAGGATGCTGATGGAAGTGACAGCTCCTACCCTTCCATCAAAGCCTTGCAATCCAGAACTGTGAAGGCCCCAAGGAGGAAATCAAGGAAGCTGAGTTGCTAAGTGGCCTGTCCACAGCCCCTGCTGCAGATGCCTGGCTGGCTACAAAGGAGGGAGGCCAGCAGAAGAAGAATAATAACCATCCCCCACATCTGGACAGCCTTTCCACACACCACTAACTGGTTTCCCACCCCTCCTCTTGCCTCAGCCACACAAAAGGGTAATTTTCTCCATTGGCCAGATTGAGGCTCAATGAAGATAGGAAACCTGCCTGAGGTTGCCTAGCAAGTCAGTGATGTTAGGTACCATTCTGCACTCCAGGATTCCACAACTCATCCCAATTCCCTTAGCTTTCTGTCTTGCCTATGGGCCTGGGCTCAGGTCTCCTGAATCTCTGCCTCATCCAGGGAGCAAAAGGCATGAGTGTCTAGGCTGACAGGGACCATAAGAGAATAGGGTTGGGGATGGGGGAGTTTGAAGAGGGCCAACATGACACAAAAGAATAAATCCACCTCTGTCCCAAGTTTCCATTATTGTTCTCTCATCTGAAGAACTTTCTTTAGCATTTCTTGTGGAACAGATTTGGTGGTGACAGATTCTTTTAGTTTTCCTTCATCTTAGAATGTACTTACTTCTGCTTCAGTCCTGAAAGATATTTTCACTGGATATTGAATTCTGAGTCGACTGTTGTTTTCTTCTGGGATTTTAGAAATGTCATGGCACTTCTTTCTGGCCTCCATGGTCTCAGGTGAGAACTCCACTGTCATTCCTATTCAGGTGTCTTCTGACTCTAAGAGCCTACTGGAAAGGAAGTGTAGTGGGGACTGGGAGATGACCCACAGCCACTTCTGAGCTGAGCTGAATGACACTGGGTGAGACCCTCCACTGCTCTGAGCCTCAGCTTTGACATTGTTGTCATGAAAGCATGGGATGGGATGGTCACCCCAACAGCCTCTCTTGTAGCCCTAACATTCTCTGGGTCTCTGAGAATTATTAGGCTCCCCAGGACAATGAGCTTCTGGTAAAGAGGAGAGACACCTTCCAGCTCTCCATGCCTGTGGAGGAGGTGAGCAAGTCCTGCACCTTTTGCCCCCCTCCCTTCTCCCTGCTCTGGCCTAGTCTCACCCACTGAGGCAGGAAGGGTCATTAGGGCGGCTCCAGCTTACCAGCCTAGCTCCCAAATACTGATCAACTAGGGGAAGCCCCTCATTCCCTCTCACCTAGACCACTGTAAAGTCCCCTCCACTGGAGTGCATGGCCCAACCTCCAGGATCACCCCATGTCTCTCCCCACCCCCTCCCCATACATTCTGGCTGCAGGACTTTCCCAGATGCTCCCATGCTCTTTCATGCCTCCATTTTATTTCCTCTGCCTTAGAAATCCTTTCTCCCCTCTTGACTTGGCAAAGTCTTGTGGAAGCAATACTAGCTCTTTACCTCTCTATTCCTCAGTTTTGTTATCTACAAGTTGGGGATAATAATAAGTATACCTACCTCACAAAGTGGTTGCAGGGATTAAACAAGCTATTCCTGGTAAAATGCTTTCACACAGTAAGTACTCAATAAACAAGAACTCATCATTATAATTATCATTGACACTATTAACAGCATAGTAGTTAAGTGCAGAGACCCTAGAATCAGACTACCTGTGTTCAGATCCCAGCTCCAACACTAGCTGTGTCGCCTCAATCAATTCTCCCTTAAGGTCTATGTGCTTCTGCTTTCTGAACTTTAAAAGGGGTATAATAATAGGCTTCACTTCATAGGGTTGTTACAAGGATCAAATGAGACAACACATGTGACCACTTAGCACAGAGCCTGGCACACAGTAAGTTCTCAATAAATGCTAGCCATTATTTTGATGATGACTGTCATCATTCCAGCTTCCTTCCTCCTAAGAAAGAAAGGAACCAAGTGTTTTCCTGGGGTAGGGGGGTCTTTACTGGAACTGACGCTAGGGAGGGACACTCATGTACCTGTGTAACTCTTGGGCTACATAAGGTTCTTGGTTCTGGCTAGGAGATGCTCTTGTGATGCCTGTTCTCTATGCCTAAATTGCCCTTTGTCTCAGCCCAGCCTCCAGGCCATACCTTTGGGAAGCCTCCCCAACTTCCTGCATGAATTCTAGGGATCCTTCAGGGCACCCCCTGACATACCCTCTGAACTTCTGGCAGTGCATTCCCCTGGGTCAGCCTGGGGTATAGTTAGTTCTGAACCAGAGCCCTAGAGACTAGTCCTGCCTCTGCCCCCTAACTTTCTGTGTGACCTTGAGTCAATCCTTTTTCCTCTCTGGGCCTCATTTCTCCCTCTGTAACATAAGAAGTGTGGTCCAGATGGTCTTTAAGGCATCTCTCAGATTGGTAATTTTTAATATTACTCCAGGGCAGAGCTAGCCCAGTGCCCAATATTAAATGGATGATGAGTTGAATCAGAATGAACTGAAGTGGACTGATTCTAGAAACACAGGCAAATGCCCTGACTCAATCCCTCTTGTGCCACCTGCCTGCCCTGTGGGCATGCCTTTAGCCATCCCTGGCCACCCAGCTCTCCAATCTACAACTTAGGTGTTGAGGACAAAACCTGGCTTCTGCCCAGAGGCTGGAGCGCTTGGGCCCCATCAGGAATGTAGCTGGACTTATTTTGGTCCTCTAAATTGAAAGGCTGAAGGCTCTAATTTAGCTCTCCCTGCCTGGAGAGGGAGCCCAGGCTGGGGTGGCCTGCCTTGGCTGCCAAACACAAGCCCAACACCAGACCACGGCCCAATCTCAGAGCTGCCTGTGGCTGGCCCTACATAGCAACACCACATACAACAAAGGCCCCTTAACCCTCCTCCTCTAGCAGCGACAGAGGTGGTGGCTGCTGCTGCTCTTTGGCTCAGCAGGAAAGGGCCCAGAGCAGGGCATGGGGTAGCTGGCAGAACACTAGGAAGGCACAGACAATCCCTGTGCCCACACTGGGCACCCTTCCCCTGAGACTCTTGGCAGGGCCACATAGGCTGCCCCCTCTGAGCTAGGTGAGGCTGAGAAGAAGTGGGGCTGCTGGAAACTAAGGCCTAGGACCTGGAGAGCCCCTAGGCTTTGAGGAAAGGGCCAGCTGTTTTCCATCTTCACTGAGGGAAGGAAACCAGGAAAATTAGAAGATCTGAGGGTTCAAAAGACTAGCCTCTTCCTAGGCAAGCTTGCAGAGATGACTGAACTTCCCACAGCCCCCTTCAATCCATCCTCTGCACTGCTACCAGAGACTTCTGGCCAGCAAAGGCTTGGTCAGATTCTCTCTTTAATAAAAAAACATTTAATGGCTCCCTAACCACTGACAGTGAAAAACCCAGCCTTCCGTTTAAGGAGCTAAGTCCCTTCACAACGTGGCCCCAGCCTACTTTTCCATACTATTCACATCTCTCCCCACCCCACCTACCCTACAATATGGCCATCCTGGCTGCTGGTTTCTCCAGACAGTCCATGATCTTTTATGCCTCCATGTTGTTCCCTCTGCCTGGGAAATCCTTTTTCTACTACCTACTTAGCAAACTTTGCCTCATCCCTGACTGCATCATCTGTTGATTTTCATGGTGTGAATTTTCCCATTGTGGCTGATTCCAAGCTACTAACCTGAAGTCACTGAACACTGAGTTGGACAGTGCCAGGGAGAGGCAGCTCCAGCACACTACTGGTACATGCCAAAAATAAAATAACACAAGATAATTGAAGAAATGGTAACTGGAGCATGGGGCAGGAGGATGTTACTAGATTATATCAGGTGGTGCAGGGTGGGGTCAGGGAAGGCCTCTCTGAAGAGGAGACACTTAGTGGGTAATGTGAATGACAAGGAGCCATCCATGCATAGATCTGGGGAAAGATATTGGCATACTGGGTTTTTAAAAATTAGATCTTAAGAGTTATAGCTCCATAAATTTTTACATATGTATCAACCTGGGTAATCACCACCTAGATGGAGATGTAGAACATTTCCAGCCCTCCAGGAGGCTCTCTCTGGCTTCCTCCCAAACAGTAACTTCCCTCCTGCCCCAAGGGTTAACTACTATTTTGACTTCTATACCTATGGATCAGTTCTTGACATTTACATACATGGAATACAAATTGGGTCTGCTATGGTGTATCCTTTATTCATCATACTTCTTTCACTCAACATAATGTTTGGGAGATTCATCCAGGCCATTGTATGTCACAGTAGATCATTCTTTTTCATTGTTGTGCAGTATTCCATCATATGATTATGCCATAGTTCATTCCACTATGATCCATGTCCCTGCTGGTCTTTACCTCAAGATTAAGAGATGGCCACATTGAATTGTGAGAATAGCCTGGGCTTTAGGATCCAACCAATATGGGCTAGAACTTGGGCTTGACCACTGCAGAGCTAGGAGATTTGGAGTAAGGCATTCCTGGTCTGTCTTTTTACTTGCAAAATGGAGAGAAGAATGGAAGGCCTTCCTCCTCCTCATGTATGGCTGGGAGCTGGGAAGATGATACATGTCAAGTACTTAATGGAGGCCCTGCTATGGGGTTCTGCTTGAGGACTCTTTGGGTGGTTCCCCTTACTTAACGTGTGTGTGTGTGTGTGTGTGTGTGTGTGTGTGTGTGTGTTGTGTGTGTGTGTGTGTGTGTGTGTGTGTGTGTGTAGATGATGAATGTGTGGGTGTGTTTTGTGCCGTGGAAAGGCTGCCAAGATTGCTTTTGGATGACTGGTATAAGAGACATTTTTGATGGGCCAAAGGGACTTCCATTGCATAGAGGGCCTGACATTTGAGGTGCCTCCCCACCAGGTAGGGCCAGGATGTATAGAGGTAAAGGAAGAGGCAAGTGACTCATGTCCCAAGCCACTGGCCATAGAAAGGCAGGGGCACAGGAGATTCTCCATGTGGTCTTTTCTCCTTCTCTAGACTTTGCACAGGAGAGAGGTGCTGGAATCCAGCTCCAGCATGTCCAGGGCTCCCTGAAGGATGGACGGTGTCGGCAAAAGGGAGTGAGAGAGCCTCGGCTTCTTTTTGCTCACCAGGCAGGCATCTCTACACTGCAAGCAGGCATCTCTGCTCTGACCCAAGAGTCAGGCTTTTTTTTATTAAACAAGTGTGTGGGATACAAAACAGAGGTGGCAATGGCCTTAGACAATGAGTTCCAATGACAAATTCTTTGGTATGTAAAAATTTCCCAGAACATTGATTGCATAATCTTTATCATCTTTATCAGTCTTTATTAATAGTGATTGAAGTAGGTGACTAGATGTTTATCACATGGGGAAGGAAGTTATCTTTAGCATTCAAATACAATGTTTTTAGCATAGCGAAGGCAAAAGTTAGTTCTTTTGTGAGCAGGCGTCAATAGCCTGCTTTCCAGGGGAAGAAAAACAGGTTTTCTCAAGAAATGTAATATTTGCTCCTATAATCACAAAAGAAGAAACTCCTATAACAAGTTTTTTCACAAGGTACAATTCACATGTTTTTAGCATAAGAAGGCAAGTCACTCCTGATATCAGTCAGTCAGGTGCCTTGGGGGCCGGTGCTCAAGCAGAAATCGAGTGGGGTTGAGTGGGTGTAGATGCTGGTCGCCATCTGATGGTAGGAGGCCTTGCAAACCTGCCTTACTTCAGAAATGGTTCCCAGCAGGGAGGGAGGGCAGCGATCATTTTTGCCACTTTACAGTTACAGAAACCAAGGATCAGAAAACATAATGAAAGGTGCCTAGGCGGCTTAGTCAGTTAAGTATTTGGCTTTGGCTCAGGTCATAATTTCATAGTTCATGAGTTTGAGCCCCACATCAGGCTCTGTGCTGACAGCTCAGAGCCTGGAGCCTGCTTCAGATTCTGTCTCCCTCTCTCTCTGGTCCTCTCCAACTTGTGTGTTCTCTCTCTCTCTCTCTCTCTCTCTCTCTCTCTCTCTCTCTCTCTCTGTCATAAGTGAATAAATAACATTTAAAACAAAACAAAACAGAAAACAAAGACTTGGGTTCAGAGCCTAGAGCCTGCTTCTGATTCTGTGTCTCCCTCGCTGTCTGCTCCTCCCTCACTCACACTCTGTCTCTCTCTGTCTCTCTCTCTCAAAAGTAAATAAACATTTTAAAAAATTTTAAAAGGTAACCAAGGTTATCTTGGTTATCCTTAACAAAGGTCACATCACCTAGGAAATATTGAAGGAGAGATTCAAAGTTGGGTGTGTTTGGCTCAAAGCCAGTGGATTGAGGCATCTTATGGGTGTTCAGGACAGGGACCTCGAGGGTGTTAACCCAGCCTCAAAGAGACAGAATAGTTGGGCAAGTAGGTTGGGGCTCTGGCCTAGAGGAAGGCCTTGAGCCTGGTGCCATGGGCTGCAGAAAAGGTTACCTGGGAAACTCCTGCCAACATGTCCCCACATAGTAGGGCTCACCTAGATATCACATCCTCTTTCTTCTCCCTGTACCTCACAGAGGAGAGTAGTCAGGAGAGAAGGGGCACCTAACGGGAACTACGTGTCCTCAACATTCTAGCTTCAGCTTCCTGCCTGCCCACTTCCCTGCCCTGTTCCTCTTTTCCCCACCAGCTTGTGCCCCAGTATAGCCCTGTCCTTTGTGTTGCCACCTGTGACCCTCCCCTGCCCCCATTTTGGTCCCCTAGGCCTTGAAGGCCTATCTTTCTGCATGACAGACCTTTCTCCTTCATTGATTCTTTACCCTTCTTTCTCTGGCCCTTGGGAGCTCCCAGACAGGCAGGTAGAGGGACCTTTTCTAGATGGGGAGCCCTACAAAAGGATACAAATCACAAGAATTTGTGGCTGCCAACCTCAATTCTGCCGCACATTCCTGCATGTCATTGGGCCAGTTGCTTCCCCTTTCTGACCTTTTTCCCTATCTGTACAATGGCCTTATCTCTGATGGCCTTGTCAGCTCTGGGTTTCTCATCAGGCAGCAGTGGCTGGGCTGAGCACCTCTACAGGCCCATTCCCCTGATGGAGAGAAGCAGAACCAACTTCAGCTCAGGGTTGAGAGCAAAGCCCTGGAGGGAGAAGGAGGTTAATGGGATTCTGTTGAGTTTGGAAACATCCTGAACTTAACAGGTGTCTGGGATCTTGTGACCCTAGGCCCTTTTTCCTGTGGCTGTTCACTTAGCATTTATTCAACATCTCATTTGGGAACAGCAGCTCTAGACCAGGCGATTGGGTGAGGTGTCAGGGATACAACAGTAGGTAAAGTAGACATGGTCCCTGCCCCAGAAAAATCGCAACAGGCTCCTGAGTCCTCAATTTGGGCTTAAAATCCCATTTACAGCATCCACCCCCATCCCTAAGGACCTAGAAAAATTTGTGCCCAATTGTCCAACGCTACATGGACAGTTAAAACCTAAGACAGGGCTCAAACCTGGATCTCCTGATGACTACCACTGACCCTACTTGCCAAAATTCTTCTCGCTGGAATCGTGGCTTCATGGGCTAATCTAGAAGGCACTTTAATCACACTGAAGAGCCTGAAGATTTACAAAGGAAGCCATAACTGGGAAACACACAGCCTGCTGGAAAGCTGCCTAGGCAAGGAGGTCCTCTTGGCTGACCTTAAACAGGACTCCTGGCTCCCCGTCTCTTCACTGCCCCCCAAAACATACTGTGTTTGCCCTTGTTGGCACAGCACAGATGGCAGGCTGCTGCCTTTTATCATTTATTTGTGTGCCTGGATCCTGCACTGGACTGGAGTTTCTTTGAGTGCAAAGCTTGTGTCTCTCTCTCTGCATCTCCAGGGCCTGGACCAGGAAGACACAGGGAAGCAATTCAGTGGGTGCATGTGGCACGGAACTGACTATTTTGCTCACTAACTATGGGTTTTTGTACATATGTCCTCAACACATAGACTCTAGAGGCAGGTAGTGTGTGTTTGCATTGTGCTTCTATTACTTACTAACTGCAGCTTTGGTGTGAGAACTTAACCTTTGGGTACCTTGCCTTGCTCATTGGTAAAGTAGAGATATTTGTAGAACTGACTTTATGGGGTTGCTGTGATGCACCCAAAATAGTGTCCAGTACATAGTAAGTGCTTAATGCATGTTTACTACTGCAACCACTACTGTTACCATTTTGAGTGGAGGATGTACAAAGCTATTTCCTGTATAGGCTGCCAGGAGTGGATATTCCCTATGTATGGCCATCCTAAGGCTGTACACCTCTTCTCAAACTTTTTTCTGCATAGGAATCATCTACGAATCTTATCAAAATGCAGCTACCAACCCACCAAGTCTCAGGTGGGCTGGAAACTGCGCATTTCTCTTTATTTATTTATTTATTTTGAGAGCGAGAGCACGAGCAGGTGAAGGGCAGAGATAAAGGGAGGGAGAGAATCCCAAGCAGGTTCCATGCTGTTGGCACAGAGCCTGAGGTGGGGCTCTATCTCACAAAGCATGAAATCACCACCTGAGCTGAAATCAAGAGTCTGACGCCTAACCAAGTGAGCCACCCAAGCTCAGAAACTGTGCATTTCTTTTTTTTTTAATTTTTAAAGTTTATTCATTTTTGAGAGAGAGAGAGACAGACAGACAGAGTGTGATCAAGGGAGAAGCAGAGAGAGGGGGACACAGAATTGGAAGCAGGCTCCAGGCCCCAAGCTGTCAACACAGAGACTGACACGGGGCTCAAACTCGCAAACCATGGGATCATGACCTGAGCCGTAGTTGGATGTTTAACCAACTGAGCCACCCAGGTGCTCCTGAGACTGTGAATTTCTAAAAACCTCCCAGGTAGTGCTGACACTGCCAGTCCAGGGACCACACTTTGAGGAGCCCTTGGCAATATTAACTACGAGGAAGAGCTGCCACCTATTGAAAAGCCAGTGTCAGGCCTGGTGCTAACTGTTCCATATGTATTACCATACCAATTCCTTGCAATAACACTGAAGGGTATGTATTGTCCTCCCTCTTTTATAGATGAGAAAGTTGAGGCTCAGCTGAGGCTCTGTTTCCAAAGGTGACATAGTTTGGAAGTGGCAGAGACAGGATTTTAACTCAGGCCAGTCTGGCTCCCAACTCCTATTTTTTTTTCCCATTCTGGAAAACAGCTTCCCTGTGGCCTGGCATCCCTGGAGGATGTCTGTCTTCACTGAGAGAGGGCTGCAGCACACCGGTCAAACAAAGTGACAGCAAAAGCAGTACACAGCACTTTAGATGGCCTAAAGCATTTATCTGGCTACCACAGGCCTGGTAAGCCAGCAGGGCATGGACTAGAATCCCAGTTGAAGCTGACAAGGACCGAGAGAGCTTTAAGACTGGGTGTGAGTGCGGGCAAGAAAATAGAGGAAGATCCACTGACTGCCCCAGCCTGTCTGCCCAAAGGACAGACCCTTGGTAGGGCCTCATGCCCCAGGAGCTGTCCCTCATCCCTGCAGGGTCAGGACTCCATCAAGTTTGCCAGATCCAAGGCCACTGACAGCCACTGGCCCAAAGCCCAAGGTTCTAACTCAGAGAGTCCAATTGTGGGCTTAGGATAAAGCATCAAACTATCAAGGAGGCACTGTGTTCTCACCAGGTTCTTATCATAAGGCAACATCCAGCTGAGGCAGAGAGAGCCTGGTGCTTCTTGTTCCAAGGCTCAGAGCTACTCTGTCCCAGCAAAGCCAGGAGACACCCTCTCATCTTCTGATAACCCCCATTCTTGTCCCCAACTAGGCCAATATAATTTTTTTCTTCCCACGGTGCATAATACAATGAACATGTGCAACTTTCTTGGGTTTTTCCAAGCCTCCTAAGCTGGGACCATGGACCTGTAGGGTGCCTAAGAGATGGATTTCTCAGATCTGAGAATCTGCTAGAATTATAGGCAAGACTGTGTGGATGTTTTCTGGAGTGGCTATCCTTTGCTTTTGCCATTAATTTACTCATTTAGCAACTATGTATTGAATGCCTTCTCTATGCAGGGCACTGAGTTGGGCACCAGAGGTACACCAGTGAGTGAGGGAGAGACCCCTGCCTCCAGGGAGCTTCCAATCCAGGACTAATCAGTGAATGAGTAAGCAAACCAAACATATATCCATTTAAGAACAAATGGTGATGCTGGAGCCTGCACTCTGTCTGGTCCAGTGTCATTCACTCCATAAATTGGCACTGCTAACATTTTTTGAAGAACACCTATGTGAGACCCAGGGCAGGGTAGGGGTCAGTGCTTGTCCAAAGTGATACAGAGAATCAAGGAAAGAACCTGAACAGACCCCCAGGCTTCAGTGCTCTCAGTGCAGGGTGCAGACCACCACATGCATGTAGCCTTTAAGTGGGCATAGAGCCAATAGAGCTGCAAGAAAGAATGACTACTTAGGCCTGGAATATTTGGGTCTGCCACATTTATTTTGGTGTTCAACAAACCACTCCCACCTCCATCCATATTCTTAGTTCATCCATTTCCAATGCAGACTGCCTATGGGGGAACCTCACCCTCTATTCCTCTTACCCCACAGGCAGCTGGTCTCCTTCTAGCCTGCTGGGTGGGCTCTGGACTTTCCTGGGGCCTCACTCACTGAGAAGGTCCAGCTGGCAGGCCCAGCTGGGGGGTTGAGGGAAGATGACACCCATCTGGAAGTAGCTTGAAGTGAGCCAGAGAGCCCAGCAGGGAGGAAGAACCCTTTGGGAACAGAGCCTGGGTTGGGAGAACTCTCCAAATGACACAAAGAAGGAAAATGCCAGGTATCTGCATTGGCATTATGACAGTCTTCTGAGACCTAAAAGAACATTGAGAGGTCACCTTCACTCTCCCCACCTGTATCCAGGATGCATTTCAACTATTTTTGGATCTATGGGAATCTCCCCAGTTTCCAAATGCTCTTGGTTGGCAATTGACCACTCTCCCTGCTCACTACTCTTTGGCACCATTCTTTTTTCTCTGGTGCCCAGGCAGTGTCTCAGAAAAGGGAAGGAATGGACTTGTAGTTGAAGAAGTCCCTTCTCTACTTAGAAGTCCTTCCATCTCATTGGGGAGACAAAGTCTTAACAACTTGCTTTAATACATCACAGTCAGTGCTTTGGGTCTTCTGAGCAGGGAGAGAGTAAGTTTGTAGGTGGTGGAAGCGTGGAGAAGAGGGGAAAGCTCTATAGTCAGAAGGCCTTCTCAGACCTTCAGGGGCTGGTCTAGTCTGCTAAAATCCCCATGTGATACCTGTGCCCCTTCTACCATATTTCATCTGAAAGGTTGACCAGCCTCTGCTTCCCTATTTTCCATGGTGGGAGCTCAAGAGAGAGAGATCATTTTGCGATAGCTGAACTTCATTTCCTTGTGGCTTTGGTTCATGGGTCACAGTGCTGCCTCTTGGGGCTACCTAGTCTCTCCTTTCTCCCTTTGCTTGAAAATAGTTCCTTTTGGGGTGCCTGGGTGGCTCAGTCGGTTAAGCATCTGGCTTTGGCTCAGGTCATGATCTCATGGTTCGTGGGTTCAAGCCCCACATTGGGCTCTGTGCTGACAGCTTAGAGCCTGAAGCCTGCTTCAGATTCTGTATCTCTTTCTCTGACTCCCCTGTTCACACTGTCTCTCAAAAATAAATTAAAAAAAACAAAATAAATAAATTTTTAAAAAAAGTTCCTCAGAGGTCCAAAGCATCACCACCACCATAACCTCTGAGTCTTCTCCAAGCCAAAGAGCTCCTTCAACTGTTCCTCATGAGACCAGGGCTCCTTCCCAGTCTGCTTTTGCCTCCCTGGCCATTCTCCAGTGTGTCTGTGGCACCCTTAATATGTGGGGCCCAAGGCAGGGCAGTCTATCACTTCCTTGTTCCAGAAACTTCTATGGTCTCTATGGATGCAGTCTAAGGCTGAATGATTTGGGAGATCTCCTCACACTGCTGCCTGCCCTCTCACCAATTTCCTGCTGGCCAGCCTACATGTGGAGACTGGGTTTTGGGATCCAAGAGTGAAACCTGACATCTCTCCTTGTCATGTTTATTTTGTAAGCTTCAGCCCCTCCTTTTGTTCTGTTGAGAATTTTTTGAAAATGGACTCTTAAGGTCAACAAATTAACTCTCCCACCTACAGTTGGGCCCATGCTCCAAACATAATCAACAAGTGACTATGTCTGCACATGCACCACCAGGCACTAACCTTCGCCTGAAAGACCTTGTTAGATTCCTGAAGAGGAGAAGTCAGCTCCCCCATGCCATGCTGCCCTTTGGCCCTGGGAGCCTGAAGGAGGCACCAAGTATGCCCAGGAATTGCTGGTGGACCCATGGGCAGAAGGCGAAAGATATCAAACACTCTGCCTAACTACCCATCAGCCAGCCAACCTTTCTGGAGGCTTTTTGGAGGCTCTGAAAGTGATAAAAGTGCTGTAGAGAACATGTGGACACATCAGACACTGCCTCTGCCCTCTGAAAACTTCCAGTCTTGCAAGGGAAAAAAATCAGGTGAGTTCCTTAAGGTAATGGAGTAGGCTGAATAAGGTCTCCTGAAGATATCAGGTCCTACTTCCTGTAACTGGTAAGTGTCACATTTCGAAAAGGGCTCTTTGCAGATATAATTAAGGTAAGGATTTTGAAATAAGGAGATTAGGGCGCCTAGGTGGCTTAGTCATTGAAATAAGGAGATTATCCTGGATCATCTGGGTGGACCCTAAATGCAATCACATTACCTAAGAGAGGCATCCTCATAAGAGGAAGGAGGAGGGAGGGGTTTTGACACACAGAGAAGAGGAAAAGGTCCTGAGATCACAGAGACAGAGGTTGGAGTGACAGGCCAAGGAATAGTGGCAGCTACCAAAAGTTGGAAGAGACAAGAAATGGTCTCTTCTAGAACCTCCAGAGGGAGCATGGCCCTGGCCACAACTTGATTTTAGCCCAGTGATATTGAGTTTGGACTTATGGCTTCCAGATCTATGCAAGAATACATTTATATTGTTTTCAGCCACTAAGTTTGTAGTAATTTGTTACAGCAGCCATGGGGAACTAATACAGGCCATGACGAAGACCAACAGGTAGGTGAGCAACCCAGACCAAGGTCAGGGAAGGCCAGGAAGGTGGTGGCTGCAAATCTCAGGCAATGTTTCTTAGAAGAGATAGGCCTGGAACTGGGGCCTCAAGAGTGGATGGTAGGAGGAAATGGGCAGAGCAGGGAGCCAGGGCTTTCAGGATATAGGAAATGGGACCTATTAGGCCTGATATGATCAGAGGACATTGCCACTACAGATGGGAAGGGGGTCAGGGTGTGTGGGGGGGGATGTGTGTGTGTGTGTGTGTGTGTGTGTGTGTGTGTGTGTGTGTGTGAAACACCCACATCCTACCAAGTTGCTACTTTACCTTCCTCCCAGGGAAACACAAGTAGCACACTGCACCAGGCAGATAGCCCTTTGCCATGCAGGATGAAAGCCTAGAGGTAAGGTTAGACAGCCCTTGTTCCCAGCACAGCATCACCATGTACACGTCTGCTGCCTTCCTGAGCCTTAGTGTCTGAGTCAGTAAAATGGGAAGGCCAATAACAACATTGTTTAGAAGGCAATTTTCTCATTTTCCAGCTACCCTTTGTTGCTTCAGTTCTTCTATTCTACCAGCTGTTCATGGGCAAGAATAGGATCGTTTTATGGAAACCAATTTGACAATAAACTATTATAATTTTTTTTAAAAGAATGGGACCACTTCTTTTTATACAAAGGGATGCAAGGGGCAGGGTGGCAATGCTAAGACCCTCCTCTGAGGGTGTGGTGCAGGGTTAGCAAGATAATAGGCTGCTCTGATTCTGTGCTTAATGAAGGCCTATTCCCTTCCCCACTTGCCCAGAAGAGCCCTGCAGCCCCAGCAAATGCCCCACCTCCCCAGAGGCCCTGTTTTTCCTCCACAGCCCTTCTCCCCTGACCCCTTCCAGACCAGCTCTCAGCCAGCCACGGGAAGGCACAGAGGACAGCCGAGCTTGCCTATTTATAACATGGGATGTGATAAACACTTAGAAGAGATATTTCCCGATAGACCAAATTCGACAGAGATTACATAAGCAATTAAATTTTCTGAGCTCCCTGCTATCTTCTTGCACTGAAGCTGCCAAAAATGTGTGCAAGCAAGTTTTTCTTTACATTGTTGTTTTTCTACAACCCACCATCTCCCTCCAGCCACCATGTGTGGTGAGAGGTCCTCAAGGCCTCGCCTTCTCAACCAGCTATGTGATCCCAGGCAAACTGCCACAGGTCTCTCACTGTCTCTGTGATTTGGTTTCCCCTTCCATACAATGGGGAGAGCAACACTTAGCCCACAGACTAGCATGAAAATTCTGTGAGAAACCATCTGAAAGCTTGGCCAATGGTGGACACTTAAGGCATATTCAATGCCAAGGTTCCTTTCTCCTCTCCAGCCCACAATGGGTAATGGGTTTGGCTCCTGGTTCATCCGGCCTACCCTCCCTCAACCCTCCTCTCTCTCATACCATGCTCACGTCTCCCTAAGTGCTACTGCTCACTTTCTAATTTATTAGGCTGTTAATGGGCCTGAACAGTGGTAATTGTCTCTTGTCAAGGGCGAAAGCTATCCACTCTCAAGGTTCATGCCTTTCCCTTCCTCCTGGCACAAGTGCCAAGACCCATTGATCCCTGGTGCTGGTCTTCCCACCACAGCAGAATCTTTTGTCTATAAAACAGCCCAGTACCAGCTCCCCCAAAGCCTTAGAGCTGGCAGTCCCTGGAGCCCAGTCTTCACCACTCTGGCTACCGTGACCTAGTGCACATGGGCCCAGCAGGCCTGCCTGCCCATTCCTTCCAGAGAAACTGAGCAGGACGAGTGGCTGACGAGGCCTGAGGTGGCTGTGGAACTCAGAAGAGGCCTGGCCCCAACTTTCCCCACTCTCCTAGCTCTTCCTGCTTTCTTCACACACCCCCAAGCTCCTGCTACACCCAGCCACTAACTCTGCAATTCTTACCTCCAGGCCTTGCCTCATATTGTTCCCTCCCCACTGCTCTATCCCCCACAGAGTCCCATGCATCCTTCAGGTCCTCTTCCCAAGTACTTCCCACTGTCTGAAGGAAACCCACACCAAGTCCTGTACTCCAAAAGACTTCATGTCACCCCCTCCTGGTACCAGAGTGAGCTATGAGTCCAGCCTCTCTCTGGTCCCCTGTGTCCAGCCTGGAGCCTAGACCAGAGCAGATGCCCTGGCGCATTGTTGTTCAATGCTGGGGAGTTGAAGAGTAGCAAAAGCATAGCCAGTTCAGAAGACAGTGAGGGAGGTGGTATCGCCTCTCCCAAGACCAAGTCAAGACTGACCAGGGAAGGGGGGCTGCTTTCAGTGGAGAAAACAGAGGCAACCGGGGCCATGCAGTCAGGTGCAGAGGACACATGAAAAAGAAACAGCTAATAGGGAAGTCTAAGAGTATTGAACAAGCACTTAAAGAGGTTTATCAGTGCACCCCTGGCAATATTTCTGCTGCATACATGGCAAGGGGTGTGTTCTAGTGTGGGGCATAGAAAATATATGGAGTCAAAAAGACCACCACACAACCAGCTCTGTTATCTTGGCCAAGTCACTTGTCTCCTTGAGCCTATTTCTTCATCTGTACAACGGGGATAGGAATCCTTGCCTCATGGAACTGTTGCAGGAAGTGATATAATGTGAGGACTAGGTGAGAACACTCATGTACAAGTACTTGCCATTCCTTCGGCACCCAAATAAACTATTTCCTTCTGCTACCAGCAACACCCCACCTTCTCCAAGGAACTCACAGTTTTTTGGGTGACGTATCCAGAAGAATCCAAATAGTAATAAGAGTTGAGGGCCTCAGAATCAAATCATGGTTTTTTATTTTTTATTTTCTTTATAGTTTATTGTTAAGTTGGTTTCCATATAACACCAGTGCTCTTCCCCACAAGTGCCCTCCGCTATGACCATCACCCCCCTTCCCCTTTCTCCCTCCCCCTTCAGCCCCAAGTTTGTTTTCAGTATTCAAGAGGCTCTCATGGTTTGCTTCCTTCCCTCTCTCTAACTCTTTTTCCCCCCTTACCCCCTCCATGGTGCTCTCATAAGTTTCTCCTGTTAGACCTATGAGTGAAAACATATGGTATGTGTCCTTCTCTGCCTGACTTATTTCACTCACCATGACACCCTCGAGGTCCATGCACTTTCCTACAAATGGCCAAATTTCAGTCTTTCTCATTGCCATGTAATACTCCATTGTATATAAATACCACATCTTCTTGATCCATTCATCAGGTGATGGATATTTTGGCTCTTTCCATGTTTTGGCTATTGTTGAAAGTGCTGCTATGAACATTGGGGTACATGTGCCCCTATGCATCACCACTTCTGTGTCCTTTGGGTAAATCCCTAGCAGGGCTATTGCTGGGTCATAAGGTAGTTCTACTGATAGTTTTTAAGAAACCTCCACACTCTTTTCCAGAGTGGCTGCACCAGTTTACATTCCTACCAACAGTGTAGGAGGGTGACCATTTCTCCACATCCTCACCAGCATCTATAGTCTCTTGATTTGTTCATTTTAGCCACTCTGACTGGCATGAGGTGGTATCTCAGAGTGGTTTCGATTTCTATTTCCCTGATGATAAGTGATGCTGGGCATCATTTCATGTGTTTGTTGGCCATCTGGATGTCCTTTTGGACAAGTGTCTATTCATGTCTTCTGCTGGATTATTCATTTCTCAGGCATGGAGTTTGGTGAGTTCCCTGTAGAATATGGATACTAGCCCTTTATCCGATATGTCATTTGCAACTATCTTTTCCCATTCTGTCGGTTGCCTATTAGTTTTCCTGATTGTTTCCTTTCCAGTATACCAGCTTTTTATCTTGATGAGGTCCCAATAGTTCATTTTTGTTCTTGATTCCTTTGCCGTTGGGGAGGTGTCAAATAAGAAATTGCTGTGGTTGAGGTCAAGGAGGCTGTTTCCTGCTTTCTCCTCTAGGGTTTTGATGGTTTCCTGTCTCACATTCTGGCCCTTCATCCATTTTGAGTTTATTTTTGTGAATGGTGTAATAAAGTGGTCTAGTTCACTCTTCTGCATGCTGCTGTCCAGGTCTCCCAGCACCATCTGTTAAAGAGGCTGTCTTTTTTTCCATTGGGTACTCTTTCCTGCTTTGTCAAAGATTAATTGGCCATACATTTGTGGGTCCAATTCTGGGTTCTCTATTCTATTCCATTGGTCTATGTGTCTGATTTTGTGCCAATACCATACTGTCTTGATGATGACAGCTTTGTAGTAGAGGTTAAAATCTGTGATTGTGATGCCTCCCATTTTAATTTTCTTCTTCAATATTACTTTGGCTATTCGGGGTCTTTTGTGATTCCATACAAATTTTAGGATAGTTTGTTCTAGCTTTGAGAAGAATGTTGGTGTAATTTTGATTGGGAATGCATTGAATGTGTAGATTGCTTTGGGCAATAATGACATTTTAACAATGTTTTGCTTCTTTTTTTTTTGTTTTAATATTCACTTTATTTTTTATTTATTTTCTTTACTTTTTTTTTCCCATAATATTTTATTGTCAAATTGTTTTCCATACAACACCCAGTGCTCTTCCCCTCAAGTGCCCTCCACCATCATGAAAAATTTTGCTTCTGATCCATGAGCATGGAATATTTTTTCATTTCTTTGTGTCTTCAATTTCCTTCATAAGTTTTCTATAGTTTTCATCGTATAGGTCTTTTACATCTTGGGATAGGTATATTCCTAGGCATTTTATGGGTTTTCCTGCAATTGTGAATGGGATAGTTTCTTGATTTCTCTTTCTATTTCTTCATTTTTGGTGTATAAAAGTGCAATCAATTTCTGTACATTGATTTTGTACCCTGTGACTTTGCTGAATTTCTGGATCAGTTCTAATAGGCTTCTGGTAGAGTTGGTCAGGTTTTCCATGTAGAGTGTCATGTCATCTGTGAAAAGTGAAAGTTTGACTTCATCTTTGTCAATTCTGTTTTCCTTTTGTTGTGTGATTGCTGATGCTAGGATATCCAGCACTATGGTAAACAACAGTGGTGAGAGTGGATATCTTTGTCGTGTTCCTGATATCAGGGGGGAAGCTCTCAGTTTTTCGCCATTGAGGATGATATTAGCTGTGGGCTTTTCATAAATGGCTTTTATGATGTTTAAGTAAGTTCCTTATAACCCGATTTTCTCGAGGGATTTTATTAAGAAAGGATGCTGTATTTTGTCAAATGCTTTTTCTGCATCTATTGACAGGATCATATGGTTTCTATCTTTTCTTTTGTTAATGTGATGTGTCACATTGATGGATTTGCCAATATTGAACCTATAATTCAGGAATAAATCTTACTTGATCATGATGGATAATTCATTTTATATGCTGTTGAATTCAATTTCCTAGTATCTTGTTGAGTATTTTTGCATCTGTGTTCATCAAGGATATTGGTCTGTAGTTCTCTTCTTTTGTTGGGTCTCTGTTCAGTTTGGGAGTCAAAGTGATGCTCGGTTCGTAGAATGAGTCCAGAAATTTTCCTTCTATTTCAATTTTTTTGAATAGCTTGAGAAGAATGGGTATTAACTCTGCTTTAAGTGTCTGGTAGAATTCCCCTGGGAAGCCATCTGGTCCTAGGCTTTTATCATTGGGAGATTTTTGAGAAATTATTTGATTTCTTCACTGGTTATGGGTCTGTTCAGATTTTCTATCTCTTCCCATTTGTCTTTTGGTAGTACATGTGTGTTTAGGAATTTGTCCATTTCTTCTAGGTTGCCCAATTTGTTGGCATCTAAGTTTTCACAGTAAACTCTGATGATTGCTTGTATTATTGAGGGATTATTTGTGATAGATCCACTTATGATTTTGTCTATTTGGGTGTTCTCACTTTTCTTTCTGAAGAGCCTGGCTAGAGGTTTATCAATTTTGTATATTTTTTCAAAAAACCACATCTTGGATTCATTAATCTGTGCAACCATTTTTTTGGATTCTATACTGTTCACTTCTGCCCTGATCTTTATTATTTCTCCTCTTCTGCTGACTTTGGTGTGCTCTTGCTGCTCTCCTTCTAGTTCCTTTAGGTGCTCTCTTAGATTTTGAATTTGCACTTTTTCTAGTTTGCTGAAATAGGCCTGGATTGCAATATACATTCCTCTTACGATTGCCTTTGCTGCATCCCAGAGAGTTTGGATTGTTGTATTTTCCTTTTCATTTGTTTCCATATATTTTTAAATTTCTTCTCTAATCGCCTGATTAGCCTGATCATTCTTTAGTAGGGTGGTTTTTAACTTTCATGTTTTTGAAGGTTTTCCAGACTTTTTCCTCTGATGATTTCAAGTTTCATAGCATTGTGATCTGAAAGTGTGCATGGTATGATTTCAATTCTTTTATATTAATGAGGGTTGCTTTATACCCCAGTATGTGCTCTATCTTGGAGAATGTGCCATGTGCACTTGAGAAGAAAGTGAATTCCCTAGCCTCAGGATGTAGAGCTCTAAATATATCTGTCAGATCCATCTGGTCCAATGTCCTTCAGGTCCATTGTTTCTTTGGTGATTTTCTGTCTGGTTGTTCTATCCATTGCTGTCAGTGGAGTATTAAAGTCCCCTGCAATTAGCACATTCTTATTAATAAGATTGTTTCTGTTTGCGATATTTGTTTATGTATTTGAGTGCTCCCGAATTTGGCGCATAGATATTTATAATTTTTAGCTCTTCCTGATGGAGAGACCCTGTATTTATTATATAATGTCCTTCTTCATCTTTTGTTACTGTCTTTACTATAAAGTCCAGCTTTCTTTGATTTCCAGTTGCATGACAGATATTTCTCCGTCCCCTTACTTTCAATCTGAAGGTGTCTTCAGGTCTGAGTCTCCTGTAGACAGCAAATAGATGGATTTGGTGTTTTTTATCCATTCTTCTACCCTGTGTCATTTTATTGGAGCATTCAGCCCATTTACATTCAGTGTTATTATTGAAAAATATGGGTTTAGAATTATTGTGTTCTCTGTAGGGTTCATGCTTGTAGTTGTGTCTCTGGTACCTTGTATTCCTTGCAACATTTCCCTCATAAAGTCCCTCTTAGGATTTCTTGTAGGGCTGGTTTGGTGGTGAAGAATTCTCTGAATTTTTGTTTATTTGGGAAAACCTTTATTTCTCCTTCTATTTTGAATGACAGGCTTGCTGGATAAAGGATTCTTGGCTGCATATTTTTTCCATTCATCACAGTGAAGATGTTCTGCCATTCTTTTCTGGCCTGCCAGGTTTCAGTAGATAGGTCTCTAACCACTCTGATAGGTTTTGCTTTGTATGTTAGGGCCCTTATATCCCTAGCTGCTTTCAGAATTCTCTCTTTATCTTTATATTTTTCCAGTTTCACTATGATATGTCATGCCAAAGGTTGATTCAAGTTACATCTGAGGGGAGTTCTCTGTGCCTCTTGCATTTCAATATCTGTTTCCTTCCCCCAGTTTGGGGATTTTCTCAGCTATAATTTGATCAAGCACCCCTTCAGGGCCTTTTTTTCTTTCTTCTTCTTCAGGAATTCCTATGAAATGGATATTGTTCTGTTTGATTGTATCACTCTGGTCTCGAATTTTCCTTTTGTACTCATGGATCAATTTCTCTCTCTTTTTCTTGGCCTCCTCTTTTGCTGTAACTGTGTCTTCTACTTCACCTGTTCTCTTCTCTGCTTCTTCAATCCGTGCAGTGGCCACCTCCGTTTTATTATGCAGCTCATTTATAGCCTTTTAAAACTCATCACAGCTATTTTGGAGGTCCTTAGTCTTTGTATCATAGCTTTTCTGTTGACTTCCATGCTTTTTTTCAAGCCTAGTGATTAATTTTATGACAATTGTTCTAAATTCTTGCTCCGTTATGTTGCTTATATCTGTTTTAGCAGTTCTGTGGCTGTGACTTCTTCCTGGAATTTTTTTTAGAGGAGAGTTCTTCCATCTCATCATTTTGGCTAGCTTTCTGTCTCTTTTCAGTTTTAAAAGCTCATTATGCACTCTGCACCTGTTAGTATTGCTACATTAAAGGAGGCTCTTTGACTGTCCAGGGCCTGTCCATTCAGGAAGTGTTCTTTTAATGGTGTCTCTGGTTTCTCTTGTTGTGCCTTTGCTTATTTTATTTCCCTACTCAGTGATATTGGGATTCTCCACCATGCGTACTTTGGCTTGTTTCTTGAGGTAGCCCTGAAAAGAAAAGCAGACAGACAAACACACAGGGAACAAAAGCACACAAACACACAGACAAATCAAACAAACAAGTAAACCAGAAGGGGAAAGAAAGAAAAAAACGGAAGGGAAGGGAAGGGAAGGGAAGGGAAAAGGAAAGGAAGGGAAGGGAAAAGGAAAGG
>NC_043717.1:50064907-50142933 GCF_006229205.1 Suricata suricatta
AGGGAAGGGAAGGGAAGGGAAGGGAAGGGAAGGGAAGGGAAAAGGAAAGGAAGGGAAGGGAAAAGGAAAGGAAGGGAAGGGAAAAGAAAAGGAAGGGAAGGGAAAAGGAAAGGAAGGGAAGGGAAGGGAAGGGAAAAGGAAAGGAAGAGAAAAGGAAAGGAAGAGAAAAGGAAAGGAAGAGAAAAAGGAAGGGAAGGGAAGGGAAAAGGAAAGAAAGGGAAGGGAAAAGGAAAGGAAGGGAAGGGAAGGGAAAAGGAAAGGAAGAGAAAAGGAAAGGAAGAGAAAAGGAAAGGAAGAGAAAAGGAAAGGAAGAGAAAAGGAAATAAAAGAAAGGAAAAAATGGTGGAGACAGAAACAACAAAAGACAAAGGGCAGTCTAAAAGCATAAAACCAGCAGAGTGGAGAGATATGAATGAGATAAGGGAAACTATATCTGAATCACAATAATTGATCTAATTATGGCAATACATCAATGTTGGTCTTTCCCAGGCTCCAGGGGGAAATAAGAGAAAAAGAAAAAAAAAAAAGACAGCTTTCCAGCACAGATGGACATTGTTTGGTGTAGGTAGGTCTGGGGGGGGGGCTACTTTCTGAAGCCCTGCCTTGGTGGTTGTGGGGAGAAGAATGGCAGCGACCCAAGCCCTTCTTGAACAAAGCATTGCAAGCAACTCTTTTGGGTTCGATCGCCCTATGCCGTGGGCTGGCCAAGTTGTATTTTTCCAAGCCCTGCCTCCTTTCCGAATCCTAGTCCATGCACTTCAATGCTAATGCCTGAGATGAAATGTACTCCTGCAGGCAGGTGGCTTCCTAGCCAGGATTGAGTAGGGGGCCTAGGAGCAGCTTTCTACTGGCTCCACCTGGAATTGGCACACTGAGCCCAAGGAAAATGTCCAGCTAATTGGGATGAATTTCTCTCCTGGCACCCAGCAGTTATATATGGGATGATAGTATCCCATCTCCATCCCAGGCCGAGGTTTTTCTCTTCTCTAGAGACAGCTCTATGATCAAACATTTTCAGACTCTCTTTCTCTTCCCCTCATCTCTCCGCAGCTCTGCGTGCTCTCCCCAGCTCTGCATGAGGTGGGGGCTCCCTCCCCTCTGTGCCTCCAGCCCCTGGCTCATTTTTATTTCCCCAGTTCACACTCACTCAGGCACCTATGAGGCTGTCTTCTTTATGGACTCTGTATGTTTTCCTCCCACTATTGCAGATCAGAGTATTATGGCTTCAGTCCTTCTCAGTTTGATAGATATGGGCAGGCAAAAATTACAGAGCTCCCTACTTCTCCACCATCTTGTCCCTCCCTCCAAATCATGGGATTTTAAAGAGACATCTTAGGAGAAGGGCAGAGGGCAAAGGAACAAGGTTAAATGACCACAGCATAGCCAGCTGTAGGTTAAACATTAGGAACATTTCCAAGATGATGAGAACTTAGAGCCAAGAGATCTCTAGAGAGGAAGGATCCTCTAAAAACTTGACATCTGAGCCAAGTCTGTATGATGTGAAGAAATCAGCCATGAGAAAAACTGGGAGAAGTGTATTCCACACAGGGAATAGCAAGTGCAAAAGCTCCGAGGCCAAAACCATCTTTGTAGGGTCACAGCACACAAGAGATCAGGGTAATAGGAACAAAGTGAGTAAAAGGAAAGTGATCCTAGATGAAGTCAGAGGAGTCAGTAGGGGCCAGACTATTGAGAGCCTTGTAGGCATGGTAAAGACTTCACATTTTATTCTGAGTGATACAGGAAGCCCTGGGAGTTTTAAGCAGGGAAGTGCTGGGACTGACTCAGGACTGTAACAGATCACTCAGTTTTTGTGTGAATAACAGTTGGCAGGGGACAAAAATAGAAGCAGGTAGACCATGAGGAGGCTTCTGCAGTGACCCAGGAAAGAGGTGATAGTGGTCTAGAAGGGGTGATGGCAGTGGAGGTGTGAGGTGGGCAGATCTGGAATTCATTTAGAGATGGAGATGGCAAGACTTGCCAATGAACTGAAAAAAGAAAGAACATTTACTTAGCATCTATTATACATGCAGCCCTCATCTCACTGAATCCTCCTGATTTCCCTGTAAGGTCAAGCTGATTTACCTCCATTAGATGGAGAAGGAAACTTAGGCAAAGAGAGGCAAGTGGCATGGCCAAAGCCACACACTGAGGAAGCAGCAGACTAGAACTAGGGGCCATATATGTGTGATTCCAAACTTATGTGTTTTCCCTGACACTGTGGCCCAGGTCTGGACTAGGTCAGGCCTTTGGATGCCACTTTCTCAGAGATCAGTTCTCTGAAGACAAGCCTCCTGCTATCACTATGTTCTAAACCTGGCCTTGAGCCCTGATCTGCCCACCTCATTCTCCCTCACTCCTAAGACCAGCTGCTTCTGGGAGCAGCAGCCTTAGTGTGTTCATCTGTAAAATGTGGAACAGCCCATTGCCTCTGTGGTGGCACGAAGACTAAATAAGATGTGAGATGTGGTGTCCAAAGCTCTCTGCCCAGAGCATGTCACATTCCCTTCCTTCTTCTTTCTTAGCTGCTGGGTGTACCTGAGGCCATGATACCCAGCAGGTTTCCCTGGCTGCCCTGGTGTTCCCTTCTCCACTCCAGTCTCCCATTCAGAAGCCCGTACCACTAGGCAAAGCCCAGTTGGGTCTTCTCACCCATTCTTACTGTCCATTCTTCTGGGCCCAGGCAGATGGGATGAGTCCTATCATGCAAAAAGTATGCAGAAGAAAGAAGAGAAGCTCATTTCCTCTGGCATGTTGCTTTTTATCTTACCAAAACCAAACATTGCTGACACCCACTGTGTGTGGGGGCCGTGCAAGCCCCTGTGGAGGCAGAGAGGCAGCACACTGCCCTCTCCTCCTCCACAACCTAAGTCTCCAGGTCTCCTCCCACAAAGGCTCAGGAATGCTCCACACTGAAAGGACACATTGGTTTGCTCTAGCATACCACTCTTATGGTGTGCCCAGAGAAACTGAGACTCAGAGAGGAGAGACTTTGCCAAGGGCACATTGCTTGTCAGTGGCAGGGCTAAGACAGAAATGAAATCTAAGTCCTGATTCCCAGAAGTAAGATTTTTTTTTGCCTTCAGAGCATGACTACACCCCAGCTGGCACAGACCTGGCGTGTAAGCACACTTGCCCCCCACTACTAGCCTCTGCCATACTACACAAAGAGACTTGGATATGCCTATGTTCAGTAACTCTCACAAGCCCCTGGGCCGTGTTCTCTGTCCCCAGGATACGAGGTTCCAGCCAGGTTACCCCAAAGGAAAAGCTCATTCCTCAAGCTGGGTGGGCTCAGGGACCAGAAATGCATGGCTGTTGCCACCCTATTGCATTGGCCACCCACCACCTTCCCCAGGGACTGATCTCTCCCCAGGTTACCGACACACCTATTCTACACTCTCCTGGCAGCCCCACGGTTGACCCCAGCCCAGGCCCCCTCCCACCGTAGCCAGGAAGACCAGGAGGGCACACAGAAGCCATGAGGAAACTCATGCTGAGCCGGGCCTTAGGGACCTCACACTGACGAGCAAGGAAGGGGTCATGGCCTCTGGGTACGAGGGAGCCAGGGCAGGATTATGGGCTCCTCGCTTGGAAATGATTGGTCGTGACAAGCTCACTGCAGGAACAAAGCCATGTGAAATTGACCTCATCACCAGTGATCAGATCAGATTGTTTAGGGTGAGGGGAATGTGAGGGGGATGTTCAGCTGGGCGATGACCTACTTAGGGCCTTAAAGAGGCAGAGCAGCTGCCCCACTCTGGGGAGGAAGAGGCAAGAGGCCTCCTGGGGGAGGCCCTTACTGAGCTGCAGGAGGAAGGCCTGTTCCCAGCCAGACTCTGGCCTGGCCAGGACCAGCTCCTTTGACCCTCTACCATCCCCAGAAGAAAGCCCAGCCCCAGAGGGCTCAGGAACAGTACTAGAGGGGACAAGAGCAGTGGCCAGGGGCACAGTCTTCACTGTCCTAGGAGAACAAGATAGCATAGGAACTGGGGAAACCCTGAGGCTAGGAGTTGGCAGACCTTGGGAGACAGGGGCTGAATTTAGTTAATGATTTTTGTGTTTGATTACGATGTCTCAGGCATTATTCTGAGGACTTTCCATATATTAGCTCAACCTTCAAAACAACCCTATAACGTGGATCCTATTATGATGCCCATCATGATACAGAAGAAGAAACTGAGACCCAGAGAGGTGATGTGATTTGCCCAAGGTTACTAAACTGGTATGTGACCACCTGGTCCCAGAATCTGTGCTGTTAACTGCTACATTTTACTGTTTCTTCTCTGATGATGGGGTTGACCAAATGTGGCAGGCCAAATAAAGACACAAATAGGAGGAGGTGGCCTACGCCTCTGAAGCCTTTCTTTCCCATCAGGCCCTAGGGGCAGGCACCAGGGGGCCCAGGGGCTGGGGCATGGGAGAGGGGGCCTGTCAGGAACTTCAGAACAGGTGCCTGCTTTCTCCTTGGATCCTATTTCCTGACACTTGCATGAGGAACAGGGAGGGGGTGGAGGAGGAACATGTGGCCAGCCCAGGCAAAGCAGTCCCCTTTCTGCCAAGCACTGCCTTAGAGAATATGACTCCTGCTGCCTGAGGGGTACAGGGGGGATGTCAGAAGTGGGGGCCGGGCTTCTGGTAGGGCACATGGTGTTAACCCTTTCATTAGCACTATGTGTGTAGAAAGCTAAGCATAGAGCCTGGCACAGAGGAGGAAGGTGCCCATTAATGTGCAGCAAAAAGTAAAATCCACTAAGGGTAGGCCAGAACAAAAGTTACAGCAGGAAGGATTTTAGCTGGCTGCTAAGAAAGGTTCCGAGGAGGTCAGTAACCTCCCCAATGGGGGCCTGAGGCATAGAAGAGACCTCTGTCACTCCAAGGGGTTGGGAAGCACCTGAGGCCAGAGCCTGAGTGGAATCTTATACAGGGGGCTGCAGGAGTGCTGGGAGGGGTACATGTGAAACTGGTCTACTAGTCCAGGCTCTTGCCTCATTCTGTCTGTGCAGGCTGAGGAGTCCAGGCTGGCAGGACACCAAGACCTCAGCTTGTTCTCCTGGGGGTATATAGTTGAAAGGAAGTCTTGCTAGTCCCTGGTCCCAGGGCTGAGAAACTGCCTGTTCTGTGCCTCCCTTTCTGTAGAGCAACCCGTTCTTAATGGGCCCCCAAGGAAGCCCTTTCTGTTCACTGGTTCCCTTCTGCCCAGTTCCGTGGGCACCTGGGATTTCTTGTCAAGGGCTTCATGTCTCTGGCAGGGACGGCCCAGCGTGCCTACTGCTCTTGTCCTCTCTCCAGCTTTTTTCCTGTCTTCCCTATTTCCTGGGGCTGGGCTAGTTTCTATTTCCCCCTATCTTAATTCAGACTGGATTTTTCAGATGGGATCTGGAGGGCTTGTTTGTGACTAGTGGCCCCCTCCCTGGGATATTCCTGACACTGCTACCGACTCCCTCTCCAGTTTGGTTTGGGTGTGTGGAGGGGTGCCCGTTCCCAGTATGTGGCACCGCTACTCTGGGCTGGGTGGGGGGGATCTCTAATTCTTTTGGGAGAGCCCAAATTGAGAGGATGCAGGCCAAAGAGAATCTCACTTCTTCAGGAAGACCCCTGAAGAACTGTCAAAGGGCAAAGGAACCCCAGCAACCACAGTTAAGACCTATGGTTGGAAGCCACAGGGACAGAGTGTTCAGGTCACTTCAGAGAAGCACTTCCTGTTGGGTTGCACTTTTCTTCAAGGGCATAGCTGTCTCAGGGCCTAACGAGACCCATAGCCCCAGAAATGTCCAGGTGGATGCTGGATGGACAACCATGAGAGATGCTGTACAGAGCCAGGGAAAGAGTGGGGCTATTCTTTCCCCATGTCACTCTCTGTGGTTTATTATTATTATTATTATTATTATTATTATTATTATTATTACTGGGGTAGTGACTACAGACCCACAAGGTTGTTTGGCCTCCACTCTCCTCACCAGAATATCTGCACAAGTTCTTGAAGTTAAAGACAGAAACAACAAGGCTAAGAGTAAATCCAAGACACAGCCAGAGTGGGGGAAGAGAAGGAAGACATAAGTTGAAAGGAGAAAGAAAGAGAGGAGAAAAACGAGAGAAAAGGAGAGACAGATAAATAGAAAAGAAGAAACGAAGAAAAGGACAGAAAAGCAAAGAGAAAAGGAGAGATGGAGACAAGAAAAAGTAGGGGGTGGGGGAGACATCAAGCTAGAGGCAGGGAGAAGGTTGGAAATAGAAATCTGCTCCCTGGTTCTGCTCCTTTTGTATCTTCCAGCAGTGCTGAGGTTAGTGCAGAAGCCTAGTTCCCTAGCTAACCCTGTAACCCTACCTATTTCTTCAAAGGCAAGGGAGTGGTCCCCAAGGGCGGCTGTGTCAGCCTCAGAAAATGCCTGAAATCAGAGGGGCCCCAGGTGGGACCTGGCCCAGGCCAGCAGGCCTCTCCCCTGCTGCACCTTTGGATAGAGAGGCTTCCAGTGAGATCCCAATGGCTCTAGGGCCCAGGAAGCCAGAAGAAGACTCTGGGGTGGGGAGTGGGGGGAGTGTCTCTGCCTTCATGTCTCTGCCACTGGCAGAAAGAGCAGACTAGGGTTCTGGTGGCCCCACTCAGAGACAGCGTTCAGCTGAGATCTGAGAAGGATTTCACAGCTGGCAGAAGATATTCCCAGAGAACCAGGGCTTCTCAAGGTCAAGTGAGGGCCCCATGCACAGAGATGTGCAAGAGAGGCTAGCTGACTGCCTGGTGTTGGCGAGATGAGGTTTGAGCCTTGGTGAGAGTGAGACCAAAGAGCTTCAAAACCTGATAGAGTGGCTGATGCTGCGGTTCCCATGTCCTCAGGGGGTGACACATCTTTCCAGCCCAAAGGAGAGAATCCTGCTGTATTACTTTAAATAGCCAAGCTTTCTAACAAGGCTTCTATTCATACTTTCACATAAGAATGTTTCCTGTGTTTCTATCTTAAGAATTTTTATGTAGCTATGTAGTAATGCCTATAGCTATATAACAACATACCTATAATATCTATGCACTTATGTATTTCTATATCTGTTTATCTATCCATCCTTATATCTAAGTGGCTATCCATGTAGGTATTCATGTATCTCTTTGCTATATATCTATATAGTTCTATATCTCCCTTTATGAGAACAGCTGAAAAAGACCCTGAGGGATTTAAAGCCCCCTCTACCCCTCCCACCTCCACCCTGGCTTCCTGAGCTGCCCTTTTCCATGGCCAGTCACTCCTCTCATGCCATTTGTGTGATGCCTGCCCTTTCACTCCTCTTCCCTACCAGATGGTGGCCATCTTTGGCCAGTTTCCCCATGGCAACCTCTCCTAAATCATGAATTCCTATCACCACATCATTTTGAGCACACCAACCCAATATATCCACAGGGATTTATTTATACATAATGCAGTGGTTAAGCACACAGACTCTGGGGCCAGCTTGTGAACGTGCATCCTGGCTCTTCCACTGGGTGAGTGACTTGAGGTCTCTGGGCTTTTGTTAGCCCCTGTAGAAAGAGGAGACAAACGCACTACTCAATGCCACAAAGTACTTGTGGTATGTGTTGCCCTTACCATACATACTTTAATTAATGGTGTAGGTCACAAAATGAATGTCAAATGTCAAAATTGCTAGAGGATGAGCTATACAGAAATAAAATTTTCTATATATTGTAATATTTTCTTCTCACTCCCCAGTGGTTTGCTTACCACGGTTGCTTACTACACCTTGCATTGGGACTTCGGGAGTTTGCTTAGGATCCTTTCTCTGGCTTTCTGACTCTCACTGTACTAGGGAAGCCTGAGTTTGAGACTAGCTGCCCGAGTTTGAGGCTGGCTTCCTGAGTTAACCAGGATGACAGGCTGAACCTGGGCCCACCTCTCAGCATACAACCAACCACTCCTGTAGAGGCCACATCACTCCAGAAGTCCTCTCCCAAGCTGGGGCTAAAGGCCCAGAAAGCGCCCCATTGACCCACACCCTGAGGCTCAGCACAGTCCAGGGGCCTCACATATAGCCCAGAGGCTCTGCTGCCTACACTCAAGACTTCTGGTCCTCCTCAGCCCAGAGCCTGGAGTCAAGGTGCAGCCTACCTCCTCTCCCTCACCACAGCCAGCCTCACTAGAACCTCACGGAACAAGCTCAGGGCTCTGAATCACTTATTGGATAAATAATCACGTGAACTCACCATTACTGAGCACTTTCTTAAGCACTTTACCTACATCCTCTCTGAATCTTCCGAGGATCCTTTGAGGCAGGTGCTCTTATTCCCATTTGACTGTTGCATACACTGCTGATCAGTGAGGGAGCAGGAAAACAAACGGCCTGCAGTCTGGGGGGAGACCAGTCTCCTCACCACCTTGTAATGTAGGAAGAACCAGTGAAGGAGTGGTTTCTCTATTCCCCTCCAAGTCTCCTGGAGCCCCTCCCCCGCTCCCGCTTCCCGCAGGACCCCTCCTGGGAGCCCCGCTCCCGTCAGCTGCAGACTTGCAGGTAATCCCCTCCCCCTTCCTGCCCCTGCAGCTCCAGCCCCTTCCAATTAGAGCAGTCTCGGATCCCCTCTGCTGGGAAGGCCCCCTCTTCTGCTCCCTCCCGGACTCGGCTCCCACGTGGGGAGCCCCGCTCCCAGGCCCGGCGGCCCCATTTACAGAGCCCTCCGCCATTGTCTGCGGCCTGTCACTCACGCATGGCATTAGCATTTCTAAAGCCCACTTCTAGTCGCTGCTTAGACTTTAGCCATAAAGGGGCTTACTTTAAAAACCTAAGTTTTGGGAAAAGGTGCCTCCTAAAATAGTTTACTTGTAGGCCCTTAACTTTCCAGGCCTCAGTCTGTTTGCCTATGAAATGGGGAGAACTATCGTCCTTTGTTTGGGGTGCTTGGAATGTCTCAGTCTCCAGAGTGGTTGAGAAATGGGGCAGCCTTCTGGGACCTCAGTGCAAGTGCCTTTCCTTCTCCCTCAGTTTCTTGGGCCTTGCCAGTCTGGACCCTCCGTTCCCCACCTACGTGCCAGGGGAGATATGTAATTTTGTCAAAACTGGTTTTCCCTGCCCTAACCCAAGCGGCCTTTGTTAAGGCCCTGGCAGGATGGAGCATGAATGGGGGTGACTTCTTTGCCCTGGCATTTGAAACTTGCCTAAGTAACTTGGTTGGAGAGACAGCACCACCCAGTGGCTCCCTCCGCTCTAAGCCAGTCTTCCCTAGGGTGGGTCCTCACATACCTGGCTTCAGAGCCTCCAGTGAGGAGACTCACCAGAGAAAGCCTTTTTACTTGTGGAATTTCATTTGCTTTGGTTTAGCTGCCTCAAATCCAAGGCTAAATAAAGAGCTAGCAGTTAGAGTCCCAAGGGGCACAGCTCTACCTCAGCCCCACCCCCATCATTCCATTGCACTGATAATGACTCTTGCTCCAGGTTCTGTGGTCAATAGTCAGTACTTTCCCCTCCCTAGGCCTCACTTTTCTTTATCTGGAAAATGACAGACAATTCCCCTGGTAACCCTCTGCTTTCCCTGGTGGGTGGGGGATATTTATGTGATGGGAAGTTGTGGGTCTGAGAGCCAATCCTCCGTTTCAGTCAGCTACCTGGATCCCAAGAATAGGCTCTGGTTCCATCTGTACTTCAGGAACCCAATCCCTAGCCTTTAGGCCCTGCCTGAAAACCCATCAGGTTCTGACCAGCCCCTCTGAATATGGGAAAATGGGACCCACCCTTCCCCAATGCCTGCTTTCTTTGGTTCCTACTCCCTGTTTCCTCAGTTCTCCCCCTGATTGTTCACTGTTTGCTAAGGATGCCTGCATTTCTCTTCAAGCCTGGTAGGCAGCAAAATGAGGCAAGAATAACTCCTGTCTCCAATCAAAGGTCCCCCCAACTCCATTTCCCTCTGGGATCCCTTCTGAAACATGCTTTAGCTGAAGAAGGCATTGAGGGCCCAGGCAACCAACAACCAGCCCCGGAGAGCTGGGGCACTCAGTCCATCCTTTTTCCTGGTCTCTTCCCATGGGCCCTCCCTCTGTATCCTTCTGTGTTGGAGAGGAAGTGAAGGGGCTTGGGAAAGAGGGGAGGCAGATTGGGCACAGAGAGTCTTGTGACTGGAGTCTGATTAGGTCTCTGGAAAAACTGGACTGTTGGAGAGAGTGGAAGAAGGGAGAAGACTTGGTCAGGAAAGAAGGAGTGAAGGATGTTCAACTCTAGTATATAGTGTGGCCCTGAAGCAAGATCCAACCCAAGCTTTTTTGCAGTCAGAAGGAGGTGAAGAAAAAGAACTGAGAGCAGTCCCGCCACCATAGATCAGCAGCACAAAAGGGCAGGGCCCTTCTGGTCTCATCCTTCCTAGTTTTGCTCTGAGGAATTACGGGGGCTCTGTGATCACTGGGTATGAATGTTGGGTTTTCAAGTGTATTCAGGGGGTTCACCCCTGCATCTGGCTCAGCTGTACTTGGTCTTTTAGTTTTACTGCAGTTCTGGATGAGATTTTGTCCAGAAAAGTATTCTACCAAAGAAGGATGAGGAGGAAGAGAAGGGCAAGGGGGAGGGGTGGGGGAGGAGGAGGGGAAGGGAAAGGAGAAGGTGAAAAAGCCTTGATTTAACCTAGCCCTACAATTTACAAAGGGGGAAACTTTGAGGCCCAGAAAGGTAGCATAGAATCTTACACCCACAAAGCTCTCAAAGAACATTTGTAGAAAGAGCAACTGAATGCCACAAAATTCTCAAAATTTCAAAGCATAAACAAATCCACTCTCACTTTATATATGACCATGCTATACAAAACTGCCATGTTTTAAAGCTATCTAAGAAAG
Organism: Suricata suricatta; assembly: GCF_006229205.1. Lineage (NCBI taxonomy): Eukaryota > Metazoa > Chordata > Mammalia > Carnivora > Herpestidae > Suricata > Suricata suricatta. The sequence goes on from NC_043717.1 coordinate 50,075,707, forward strand.
TTGTCATGCAAGAAACAACAAAAAGAATTGGGAATTTGCTCAAATGTTGGGAATTACGTGACATCATCGTGCATCCTCATAATGGAAGCATAAACAAAGAGGCAATTCATAAAATTGGCTAATTGTCCTCACCTGCTGTCCAAGCCAGGATGTATGTATATTCTTGTGTATATTTTTGGTTAATTTCCATCATGGGTTTAACATTAGCTCACTAATGTTTGACATGAAGAAGTAAAAAGGAAAAGCTTTTTCTTACTTTGATGTTGAAATGGGAAAGATGCAGTTGTAAACACCTCAAGAGGGTGGTATGGTCCAGCTGGGCTCCTCATTGTTCCTGAAACAGCATTTGGGTACTCGAAGCTTTCTCTCAGCCCTCCCTGGACCATTATGAACAACAGAACAAAGCCTGTGGATACACAATGACCTGGATTCTTGAATATTCTCTGTATATTATCTCTAGACAAGATTTAATCCTAGACCACTTTCTTTCTCCAAGCATTGACGAGCTATCAAGAAAATAATCTAGTGTTAGGAGCTGATTGGGTAGGGCATAGTGATGGAGAGAAATCATCTACCAAAACTGAGATTGTGTTTTAAAGGCAATAGACATCATTGGCAGCTAGGCTGGGGTTTGAATTATCCACACCACTGCTTTGCCCCATCCTCCAAGCCCACGTCCCTATGCACCCAGTCTAGGTACGTACAAAGAGCTTTCTGCTACTGACTCTCATTGAAGGTGACGTGGGGCACATTTCCTCTCTGAGCCCCAGTCTGTGCATCTGTAATCATATATCAAGAAAGTTAAAGGACAGCCACAGAATGGGAGAAAATATTTGCTAATCATATGTCTGATAAGACTCTAGTATCCAGACCATATGAAGAACCCAGAAATAAAAAGACAAATAACCCCATTAAAATGAGCAAGAGAAATTGGCAGAAGTAAACATTTCCCATTTTTTTGTAGATGGCTTCTTTTGAGCTTTCTGGCCTACTCAAGTAGCTCCTAATATTAGATGTTTCTCCAAAGAAGATATACAGATTCCTATTAGCATGTGAAGAGATGCTCAACATCATAGTCATTAAAAAATGTGAACCAAAACCACAATGAGATATCATTTCATACTCACCAGGATAGCTAGACTTAACAAATAAAAGACAGAGGCCCCAGTTAAGCATTGGATTTCAGTTCAGGTCATGATCTCACACTCTATGAGTTCAAGCGCTGTGTCAGGCTCTGTGCTAATAGCTCAAAGCCTGGAGCCTGCACCAGATTCTGTGTCTCCTTCTCTCTCTGCCCCTCCCCTGCTCATGCTCTGTCTCTCTGTCTCTCAAAAATAAAATTAAAAGGGGTGCCTGGGTGGCTCAATCAGTTAAGCGTCCAACTTTGGCTCAGGTCATGATCTCACGGTTCTTAGGTTTGAGCCCCAGGTCAGTCTCTGTGCTGACAACTAGCTCAGAGCCTGGAGCCTGTCTGTGGATTCTGTGTCTCCCTCTCTCTCTCTGAACCTCCCCTGCTCATGCTCTGTCTCGTTCTCAAAAATAAATAAAAATATTTTAAAAATTAAAAATAAAATAAAATAAAAAATAAAATAAAACTACAGAAAAAATCTAAAATAAAATAAAATAAAAACATAAATAAATAAAAATAAAAAATAAGAAACCTGGAAAATAACAAGTGTTAGTGAGGATGTAGTGAAATTGGAATGCTAATCCATTACTTGTGGGAATGTAAAATGGTACAGCTACTGTAGAAGACAGTCTGGCAGTACCTCCAAAACTTAAACATAGAATGACCATTTGATGCAGCAGTTCCGCTCGTTGGTATGTACTCAAGAGAAATGAAACCACATGTCCACACAGGACCTTGACACTATAGGTTCATAGCAGCGGTATTCATAATGACCCAAAAGGTGAAAACAGCCCAAAGCCCATCAACTGGTGAATGAATAGGCAAACACGATATATCCAGACAATGGAATACTATTTAGCAATAAAAAGAAACGAAGCACTGACGCATGCTACAACATGGGTGAACCTTGAGAACATTATGCTGAGTGAAAGAAGCCAGATACAAAAGGACACATATTATATGATTTGATTTATATGAAATGTCCAAAATGGGCAAATCCATAAAGAAAGAAAATGGATTAGTGGTTGACAGAGGCTGAGGGTAAGCGGAAATAGGGAGTGACTGCTAATGGGTGTGGGGTTCACAGGGGGAGTTTGATGAAAATGCTCTGGAACTAGATAATGGTAATGGTCACACATGCTAAAAACCATAGAATTGTACATTTTGAAAGGATGAGTCCTATAGTATGTAAATTATATCTCAATTGCGTGTGTGTGTGTGTGTAAGAATGAACTATATGGTAGTAGTTTACAAATTGGGCTAAATCAGTACTACTCCAGAACTACTCCCACCGCCAGGTGATTCTGGGCCTGAAAATCTGTTAACATGCCCCTGGGATGGTTCAGATGCAGCCAGGTTTGGGAACTGCTGGACCAGCACTAACACTCTAGGTCCCTACCTCTGTCTATAATGAGAGGTACCTGTAAACAGTTAAACACAGCCCCTTTCTCTGTGGAAGTTGGCCCCTCTTGGTTTCTGCATGCCCTGAAACAGCCAGACCTCACACCCCAAGAAAGACTGTTGCATTAGCCACAGAAACAGACCTTTCTTGTACTTCTGGGGCCACAGGAGGTTTTCCGACCTCTGAGGCTGGTCTGCTGGTGTTGACCTTCCCAGGTGTAGGAGGAGGAGGGGCTCCCTCCACAGAGCCTAAGATCCATTGCTCTTTGCTCTTGGGATACAAATGCCAGGCTTGCCCAGCAGGCCATGTTGTGGAGGAACTCAAACCCCACTGGGGGATCTGGCAGGGAGGGGGCCACGTGGATGACCATCAGGTGCCTGGGAAACCACATGCCTGGGGCAGTTTGGCTCTGGTGCTCAGACCAGACTCTGAGCAGAGAACTCTTAGAGAGGCAATATAGGCCTGACCTTCCACATGAGGTATAAGCAGATGAGTGGTTCTGGTCCCATTCAGTGGGGGTGGAGAAAAGAATGTGTGCACAGGCCTAGCAAGGCCCCAGATTCAGCTGTAAACTGAGATGCTAGGGCCTCACCTATAGTTTCTCTTTGCCTCCATACCTCCTGCAATGCCCAGTTCATGTTATCCCCTTACAGTAGCTACAGCAATAATAATGTCCCTCCCCCCCACACCCACACACACTCTGAGGGCCAATATATGCTAGGCCCAGAGCAAAATGATTTCTCATACCTTACTGAATTTCATCCTCACTATAACTTTTTACAGTAGAAAGTAGTCTTCTTACTTTACATGAGGAATTCACAGCTCAGTTATTTACTTAACTAATATTTATTGAACATTTACTATGTACCAGGCACTACGCTAGGTGCTAGATCTATTGAAGTGAATGAGGTCCAGAGCCTCTTAAAGATTGCACTCTGTCTCCAAGCAGAGAAGGAGATTTCTAGAAAGAGGTCAAGCTGGGATAGCAAGTAATGTCCACTTGAGTCCACAAGTCCTCCTCCCTCAGGCTGCCCAACCTCGGCCACATGGTGAAGATTCCTTCCATGCAGAGCTCCTAGCCAGCCTTCCCAGGGCTGCCTTGTGATTGGGTCTTTCTGGGAATATGAGAAGATAGAGTAGAAACCTTCCTAAATATCATGTGAATGCATGCCACCATCATGACTTTTGCCATAGTTTTATCCCATCTGTTTCTTTATTTACTGAATGTCTTTCTTTAAACAAACTCACTTTGGGGGTGCCTGAGTGGCTCAGTCCATTAAGCGTCTGACTTCAGCTCAGGTCATGATCTCGTGGTTCATAAGATCAAGCCCCGCATCAGGCCCTGTACTGACAGCTCAGAGCCTGGAGCCTGCTTCATGGATTCTATGTCCCTCTCTCTATGCCCCTCCCCCACTCATGCTCTGCCTCTCTCTCTCAAAAATAAATGAAACATTAAAAATATTTAGATGAGGGGCGCCTGGGTGACTCAGTCGGTTAAGCCTCCAACTTCGACTCAGGTCAGATCTCGCGTTCATAGGTTTGAGCCCCGCGTCAGGCTCTGTGCTGGCAGCTAGCTCAGAGCCTGGAGCCTGCTTCCAGTTCTGTGTCTCTTCTCTCTCTGCCCCTCCCCCTCTCATGCTCTGTCTCTCTCTGTATTAAAAATAAATAAAACATTAAAAAATATTTAAGAATCAGTGTTCTTTAAAAAAATATTTAGATGGACTCACTTCTGAAAAAGTAAACTTTAATATTTACCTTAGTGTCATACTAAGCAATGATATCCATGATATTATTTATGGTATACTGGTTGTGGTTTTTTCCTAGTAATCTTTACCATAAATATATCACCATTGACATGCACATCTTCATTTAGGTGCCTCTTAGCATCCTCTCAAAACAAGCAATATGAGCCCCATTCTTAGGAGAAATGCTGAGAAAGAAAGAAAATGTGAGTCCCTTGAACTCTTGGAATTTATTTGGATGGAGACCTCCTTTGTTGAGAAGTCGCCTTGGTAATCTTGCTAGCCACTGATAGATTTGGAGCTGAGAGGTGGGTCAAACTGAAGGTTTGTTATTCCTGAGGAGCCAGGAGGAAGTATAGATCCTGTAGATGCTACATACTGCCTGGTGACTCCTTCTCATGATCTCCACTCCTTCCAAATTCTAGCCAAAGCCATTCCCCTCACAGAAGGCTTGAGGCAGAGTGAAGGATTTGGGTCTTGCTGCTGGCTGAAGAAAGCAGAATCCAGGCAGCAAACCATTGGATGAATGTCACAGAAATCCTGGGGAGGGCTTTGGATTCTCTTAAGGTTTGGGCTAAGTTTAAGCATAGCTAGTAAAGGCAGGGATCCTGGATCACCATTGCTGCATGACTCTAGGCAAGCAATTTCATGCCTCAGTTTCCCCAGGGGGAAATGAGAAGGCCTTCTTCATAGAATGGTTATGAGGATTAAGTGAGACAATGTACAAATGGAGTTTGGTAAAGGCCGATCAAAATTTTTTTATTATGACTATTGAACAAATTTAATAGATATGCTTTGACCACAGTGGTGCATAAAGCATTATTCCAGTCACTTAAGTATGGGGGATGGGAAGCAATGAGCATGAAGGGGTATACAGAGATTAATACAATCCATCCTCTGCAGTCTATGAGCAGAAGCAGACAGATAAACAATTTGGGTTGAACTATATGGAATTGCCAACATTCAATCATTTTGGCCTACAACCCAATACTACTTCAGATCCCCAAATGAAGTTAGTACAAAATGGAAATGAAGGAGGGAATGGTTTCCTCCCACTGAACATTGGAGACAGTTTCACTTAAGATGTGACTTTTGAGTCTTGAAGGCTGGGTTGGACTGCAGTTGGCTGCCAACCAGGAAGAAGGGCCTTGCGGGCTAGGTGGGGACAGTGAGAGCAAAGGTATGGGAGTGGAGTCAGGTGAAGCCTGTCAGGGGGGATGTGGATGACCTGTGTGCCTGGGCAGATGTACTGACCAAGAACCTGGAGAGCTTGGTGGGCTCTTATGGAGGATCTCAGATGCTGGCCTTCACCTTCCCCCGGTAGTTGGCAGCTATTCATCAGCAAATCGGATGTGATCATTCCTCTCTGCTTAGTGGGGCAGGCAGCACAAAATGGGGCAAGAAATTTCACACTTTCCCATTTAAGGCTGAAATGACAGCAAGAAGAATTGTAATCAGCCAAACAAGCAAAAAACTTTTCTGGATGTGAGCTGTGAGAACCTGTTCTACAATGACCCAGGAGGATGAAGAATCTCTTCCCCTGAAGACCTTGAAACACAGGAGAGATTCTCACCTGTCTGGTTCCAGAAGAATCTGCCCAGAGGCAGGGGGCTGGATCAGATGACCCATTTGGGTCTTTTCCAGTCTGCAGCCTTAATGATCTCATTGTTCCCTTTTCCTCTGGATGAGCTGCCTCACCCCAGCTCATACTCATTGGGATGGTTCCTGTTGTTAGAGATCTTTCAGGACCCCAAAGCCACAGCTCTTCTGGTTGGTGACTAACAAACTTGTCAGCAAGATTATCCCAATGTCTAGCCTCCATCCTCCTTGCTGTAAGCTTGAGTAAGGCTTGCTGCTGTAACTTCCCTTGAAGGTGATTATCCTAATATAGCCACAACCTTTTTCTGTTCAGCCTTAACTGCCAGCCTTTCTCTTACTTCTAAAGAGACAGATAGAATAGGTTTTAGAGTTGAAGAACTCAGGTTTGAGTTTTGACTAGTTGTATGACCTCAGGCAAGCCATTAAGGGCAAAGACTAAGTAAAGTAACATTTATGGAGCACTTAATATATGTTCACGTATTAGTTGAATGAATCACATGTAAATATTATCCCTATTTTATGGGTAGGGAAACTGAGCCTCCACAAGGTTAAGTTTCTTGCTCACTGTCACCCAACCAGCAAGGAGTAGAACTAGAACTGGAATTCAGATCTCAGAGATTCCAAAGGTTGTACCATTTCCATACAATGGTGTTACTTCTTGCTTTACCACTCAACCTCAGTTTCTGTCATCTGTAAAATGGGACTAATCCTCTACCCCACAGAATTATTGGGGAGACTAGAAAACATACTCTATGTGGATGTGATGTGTAAGTCAAATAGTGCTGGACAGATGTAAACATAATTGTAACACTCAAGCCCTGGTCAATTCTCTAGAATTCTGCTAACACCTTTGAGAAGCTATTTCTGAGGATAGCAGGCAGAGTTAACCTCTCCCTTCCTCTGTCATTGGAGGATGAGAGACCTGTCTTCTATCACAGCTCTCTTTTTTAAATTTTTTGTTTATTTATTTTTGAGAAAGAAAGAAAGAGAGCATGAGTGGGGGAGGGGCAGAGAGAGAGGCAAACACAGAAACTAAAGCAGGCTCCAGGCTCTGAACTGTCAGCACAGAGCCAGAAGTGGGGCTCAAACTCATGACCTGAGCTGAAGTCAAACACTTAACTGAGCCACCGGGCTGCCCCTCTTCTATAACAGCTCCTATTGCACCAGATTGCAGTTCTTTCTTTAGCATGTTTGCCTCCCTAATTCAATCATAAACCTTTCCATTGCACAGTGCTTGATACATAGTACCACTCAACAAGTATGGCTTGAATGAATGAATGAATGAATGATGCAGTGACTTCCATCACAGACCTGCTCCTTTTCTGTTGGAGGTCCAGTCTCCAGCTTCTTACTCTAGGACCCCAGTTTCCTAACTGGGCCACCAACTGCTAGCCTTCCAATGCCATGGTCACGTATCGATCTTGGGCAGCTGGCATTCAGAGTCCTTAGCATCTGACCTGGTCCCACTTGCCTTGATACTTTCTTGCCCACACTACTGCCCTCACACTTCCAGTGCACAAACCAAGCCCTGTATCATAGTTTCTCAAATATGCCATATACTTCCCTACTTCTGTGCCTCTGTTCACATCATTCCTTCTACCAGGAATGCCCTTCCCCACCCAATGTCTTCTTGTCAAAGTGTACATTCTGCCTCCTTCAGGAAGTTTTCTCTGTCCAAAACTAAAGGTGGTCTTGTTTTCTCGCAAATTCCCATCACATAGAGTGGGTACTCTTTAGAGGACATTAATATCCTCTACCTTCCCAGGCAGTCATTTGCATCCCACTGTGCCTTTAGGCAAGCTCCTACCCCTCTCAGTTTCCAATCTGTACATATGTGTAATGGCTCTTCCAACCCTGCCATCCTATGACCTGGCTTCTTTGGAGCCTCAAGGAGGACAAGACACCAATGAGCCACAAGTGGGGCCTTCAACTCCTGACAACATGTGCCCAGTGCCCAGGCCTGAAAATCAGCTGCTCAGATAGTAGAAGCTAACTGACTTGCTTAATAAAGGAATAAATAAACATCTACTTAATTTGATTACTGTCAGAGGCCTGAGCAACAGAATATTTCCATTATTGGAGTTTTCTTGCAGGAGAAGCTAATCAGCTCTAATTAGGGAACTCCCAGGTGCTTAAGGCAGAGGCCAATGAAGGGAAGGGGGAGTGAAAGACAGTTTGGGAAGGAGAGGGAAAGATGCTCCATACCTCCCCTCTTAACAAATTGCCCAGCATGAACAGGCTTGGCACATCCCAGGAACCCCAAGCTTAGTGATACCAGAGGTGCCTCACCCAAATGAGATAAAAGAAGGAAGCTTCTTAAGAACCTACTATGTGCCAGGCATTGTAGCAAGCCTGTTCTCTGAGTCATTTGATATTCACAATGACCTTTACAGGCAAGAACTACTCATTGACCCATTTCATAGATGGAGAAACTGAGACATGAAATTAAGCCCCTTGTCTGAGCTCACACAGTAGGGAAACAAACATGTTGGGACTAGACCTGATATCAAGTTTGAGGATGCTGTCTTTGGCCTCCGTTATACCTCCAGGTGATGGCTCAGGGGGTTCACACTTCTCAGGGAGGGATCTGGATACGCAGTGTCTTTCCTCTGCTGTGTTGCAGCTTAGGGGCACTCAGCCAAGAGGTTGTCTGGGGTGGGCCAAACTGGACACAGTCAGACCTGAGAGATTTAGTTATCTTTTGTTTCAAGAATCCCTCCTCCTTCGATTCAGGTCAGAGCTCTAGGCTGCAAATCCTGGATGACTTGGGCCCCTCACCCTCCAGGAACTCACATTCCAATGAGGTCTATGAACATTTGAATAGCAAATCATTTAAGTGTCAACATGTATGTAATGAGATACATTTCTTCCATCATGTCATTCCTCATGATGAAAATTTCCCCAGTTTTTGAGGCCCTAAATCAGCAAATTTGAGTTTCTTCCCATGGAACTGCTTGGGATGTGGGAAGGAGCATAAACTGTAGAGCCTAGATTTGAACCCAGGTTCTGCCATTTATTAGTTGTGTGATCTTGGGCATGTCCCCTGACTCTTTCTGTACTACCACTATTCTAGACCTAATATTGCAATCCGTATCTGGATTCATGAGTTCCTAACTGACTTCCCTGTCTGCTTTTCTGCTTCTCTAGAATCCATTCTTCATGCTGTAGCCAGAATGACTATGAGTTTACTATGAGATAGCTCATGTGATAACCCTGCTCTAGGTCCTTCGAAGTCCTTACTGTGGCCTGTGAGGATTGCATGATCAGACCTCTGTTTACCTCTCTGGCTTCATTTCAGGGTGCCAAGTTCCACCACACTGACCTCCTTAATGTTGCTTGGAAAAACTTACCTAATTTCTACCTCAGGGCCTTTGTACTTTCTGTTCCCACCACCTCAGTCCTCTGACCCCAGCCATTTGCATTGCTGGCTCCATTTTATTCTTTTTTTTTTTTCATTAAAAAAAAAGAAAATGGCAACCTCTTTAATTCATAGCACATACAATTTAACTGGAGAATATCAGCAAGGTTTTATTACATAGCATGCCAATTATAGCAGTTAATGTGTACACAAATGCAATGAATACATACTACAAATTTTTGTGAAAAGCACTAGCTGTATATTTTTTTCCAGTTGGCTAAACATTATGGCTATTTATCTCTTCCTTACCACTTTCTTATATTTCTGGGCAGTGACAAGTCCCTAAATTCATATCAACAAATGCATTTCTTAAGAATCTACAAGGACACCCAGGTGACTCAGTCAGTTAAGCGCCCAACTTCAGCTCAGGTCACGATCTCCCTGTTAGTATGAGCCTCACATCGGGCTCTGTGCTGACAGCTCGGAGCCTGGAGCCTGTTTCAGAGATACTGAATCCATTTTATTCTTAAATGTCACCTCCTCAGAGACATGTTCCCTGGTCATCCTATCTTAACCTTGAATAATTTCAATACTCTTTTTGTTTCTTTCCAAACACCACGATGGGGATTATTTTTTATTAACTTAAAAAATGTGTATGTTGTCTCCCCTCATTCAAACATAAGCACCATTAAGGCAGTGAATTTGTTTTCATCACTACTATGCTTCAGACAGTGTTTGGCACATAGTAGGTTCTCAATACAGACTTGTTAGCAGATGGGTGGGTGGATGATTAGACCAATGAATGAATGAACAACACTTCTTAAAGCTTTGGGGAGGATTAAATAAACTAATGCATGTTAAATGTCTGGCACAGAGCCCAGCAAAGAGCACAGCTCAATAGCTATTAGTTTAATCTGCATGTGACCTGCTGGCTGGAACCCAGCTGTTTCCTGACCTGGTCCCAACCTAGTCAGTCAGTCCTCCACCCCACCACCCTGTTCCCCACAAGGTTCAGTTCCTACTACCCTGTAAACACACCCATTCGTTCCCGCCAGCAGTGGTGTGTCAGAGTTGAGAGCTGGTAGTTAAATATTCAAGAATTTTACAAACAGATTGTTAAACTATTGGTAGCTTAATACTGGCCATGGTGGGAATATTTACACCACAGATATTGGCAAACATTACAAATCAGAGCACCCCACACACAAAGCCGTAGTTTACCAGTACACCACCACTAAACTTCACCCCTGCTATCCCCCAGCCTATCAAAATGCCCTGCCCCATGTTCTCTACCTGAGTCAAGCCTCCCAGCCTTCAAGGCCCAGATCAAGCCCTCCATGCCCCTTATCTCTAAGAAACCATGCAGAACTCCCTGTTCTCACTCTTGCAGACAGCCTCAGTGCCACAGGCTGGGGTACATAAGACAGCATTTCTATATATTCATTTTTGTCATCTTTTTCTCCAAGTGAACATGAGAATCTTATCCCTAAAGCTTACATTTAAAACCATGAAAACAGGGATATGGTTGATATATTTTTTGCTTCTAGTCCCTCAAGATGCCTAGCACAAGATTTGGGACAATGGAGGTATTCAGTAAAGATTCACAGCAGCAAGCTGGTAGAGTGGCAGGAGTCTAAGAGAGTAAAACAGGAGCTCTGCATTTCAGCTCAGCTGAGCCACTGACTTGCAGTGTGCCCTTTACCATTTCCTTTTCCTTTGCAGGCCTCAGTTTACCCATCTAAAATGACATTAATGATTTTGAAGCCTCCCTCAAGGTTCAAGACTCAAAGAGCTTGTGCATTGATATGCAAATGATTGCTTATTACTTTATGCAGAAACTCTTAGGTACTTTCAAAGAAACCATTTTTGGTACCCAATGCCACCCCACTCACCACAATAGAAAACTTGGAAGAGCCTTTAGGGAGGATGGAACCCTAATGGATGGAAATAATGATAGCTAGGGTTCACAGAGCAATTATCATGTGCCAGGTAGTATTTTAAACACTTTACTTTGATTAATTTAACCTTCACAACAATAATGCCAAAAGGTAGATACTATTATCACAGCCCAAATTACAGATGAGGAAGCCAGGGTTTGGAGAAATGAAACAATTTGCCCAAGTCACACAGCTGGGAAGTAATAGAATTGAGGCTTGAACAAGAAAGCCTGATTCCAAATCCCTGACACCTAACTGTACTACTTTGTATGGGTTCTCAGAGGAGGTGGCTGCCTCTCAGAGGCTTGGGACCACCAGACAAACAGCTACCTTTTCCACCTACAGGTCCCACTATAGCCCAAGCTTTACCAATAGGCAGAATGCCTTAGAAGAACTGTCTCATCTTTCTTTCTTATCTTCCCAATTATGTGACCTTGAGCAAGCACCTTTGCTTCTCTGAGCCTCAGTTATCCCAACTGCTTCACATAGGGCTCTTGTGAGGGTTGAGAGAGGAAGAGAATTAGCATGTATTCATTGTCTCTGTGTGTATTTAAATTGCAGCCTAGCGAGAGAAATTACTTCTCCCAAATTACAGAAGTGAAAACATATTCAGAAAGGGTAATAACCTCCTTAAAGCCATGCAGTCGGGAGAGGCAGAAACTGGATTCAAACCCAAGGCTTTGTATTCTTTTTGCTTAAACTTTTTATTTTAGAACAGTGTAAGATTCAGGGGCACCTGGGTGGCTTGGTCAGTTAAATATTCGACTCCTGATCTCATCTCCAGTCATGGTCTCACAATTCATTGAGTCCTAGCCTCAAAGGAATTGCACTGAGTGTGGAGCCTGCTTGGGATTCTTCTCTCCCTTTCTGCCCCTCCCTTGCTCATGCATGTGCACTAGCTTGAGCTCTCTTGCTCTCTCTCTCTCTCTCAATAAATAAATAAACATTTTTTAATCTAAAAAAAAGATTCACAGAAAAATGGAGATTTTACAGACAATTTCAATATACCCCACACCCAATCTCCTCATCCTTAACATCTTACATTAGTATAGCACATTTGTACATTAGTATAGCAGTATGAAAGTCAGATTTGCTTAGTTTTAACCTGATGTCCTTCATCTATTCCAGGATCCCATTCAAGACACCACATTAAGTCTAGTGATCATGTTTCCTCAGCTCCTCTTAGCTATGGCAGTTTCTCAGACTTTCCTTGTTTTCAAGGCCCTTCCCAGTTTTGAGGAGTGCTGGTTGGGTATTTTTTTTAGAATGTTCCTCAGCTTGGGTTTGTCTGACATTTTTCTCAAGGTTACAGAGGGGTTTGGGGCTTGGGGGAAGAAGCCCACAGAGGTGAAGTGCCCTTCTTCTTACATCACACCGAGGGTACATGCTGTCAGCATGACTTACCACCACTGATGTAGATGGTGACAACCTAGCTGAGGCATGTTTGTCAGGTCTCTCCGCTGGAGAGTTACTCTTGGATTTTTCCCCTTTCCACACTGTTCTCTATGGAAGGAAACCACTGTGTACAGCCCAGGGGAAAGGGGAGATATGTGCCACCTCACTGTGAGAGGACAATGGAGATTATTTGCAAGTCTTCTACATGGGAGATTTGCTTCTTCTCCCTCATGTATTTATTTATTCAACACTTATTTATACCACTACAGACTCATGAATATTTGTTTTATACTTTGGGTTATATTCCAATACTATATTATTCTCTTGCTCCAATGGTTCCAGTTTTGGCCTCTGAGAGCTCTTTCAGTTGGCCCCCATGTCCCTTTGACGACCTCTCATCATAATGGGTCACATCATCACACCACTTCCTTCCTTTCTGGCACTGCAAGATGCTCCAGGCTCATCTTGTCTATTTCCTGATCCAGCCCTGGAGTCAACCTCTTCTGCGAGGAACTCAGGTTTCTTTTATTGGGAAATGGGATTTGAAACCAAGATCTGGGCACCAAGTGTGTTTGTTGCTACTGGGCCCTCTGGACTAATAAGATGTGTGTTTATTAACCAATGTACAGACACATATCTGTAAGTGCTTCTCTGTATAACCATTTGTATCTATTTTAAGCTAAACATGAGCTCAAACTGATAGCTCTCATTCTAATCCATTAGCACATGGATCACTCCAGCCTTCCTTCTTGCTTATCTGTATACTCCTGTTCCAACAATTGGCATCTTGGCTCCCGTCATCCACCATCTGACTTCATACTCTTTTCATAGCCCTCCTCCTTCATTCCTGCCAGGTTTCCAAGGCCTACCTAGCAGCTGCCGTGAGGAGTAGCTGTGTTCATCTTTCCTGGTCTCTGGGCGGCCTTAGGTAGTTTTGGTGATTTTATAGACCTGGTAACTCTCACCACGCAGGCCCTTTCTGGTTTGGTTTCTACAGGCAGCCCTGAGGGTAGCGTCTCTCCCAGGCCTTCAGACAGCTCAGGAGATGTGATGGAGGGTAGAGAGAAAATTGGAATTCTAGGCATGGACAATCCATAGCATGGAGGGGCTAAGGTTCTTTTGGCCAATTTAAATTAGTTTGGCTCAGAGGCTGTCACCTTCGAACAGTATGTTGTACAAGCCCACTCAAGCAGGGCCTCTGCCCCAGTTCCATGCCTCATGAGACCCTGTGCTTTGAAGAACCTTCTTTCAAACATGCTCATGTCTCCTCTGATGCTGAGTAGATTACAGACCAGGGCCAGCACTGCCTCCCAGGTAGAGTGCTCTGAGCCCAAACATTGACCCATGTAGACCCCAGTCCCTGTTTCTTCTCATCGAGACACTCTCTCACTGGCTACTCTATGCATGAAGTCAACTGGATGCCCTAAGGAGCTTCTGGACTGCATCTATGGTGTCTTCCTGCAGCCCTGGGGCTGAGCCCAGTTCCAGGAGGACAATCTGGCAGGCAGATCACTCCTGCTGGCTTGTACAGTACTTTTTTTTGTAGGATCATGGGAAAGATTAGGTTGCCAGAATGGTGCTAACATGCTGATTTTGGGTAACTCAAATTGTTTATATAGACAGGGACCTCAGAAATACACAAATATTTATATGCATATATGTACATAATGTGTATATATATTTTTTCTTGCCTTTTTGTTTTTTGTTTTTGCTTTTGCTTTGGTCCACCGCCTATATACTCTAGAGGCTTATGGAGTTAAAACACAGAATTTCCAAACCTCAAGGGAGTTTTGAAGCCATTTAGTCCAAAGCATTCCTGGTGTATATGCATCATTACCTGCCACCTCTTTCTCCAGAATCTTCTCTGGACCCCTCTGAGCTGCTAGGGATGGAGAGAGAAATAAGTCTCTGTCTTTGTCCATCAGGGTCTCTTGGTCTATTGGGGGACACAAGCACAGAAACTGTCACTTAGAGTAATATAATAATAATAATAATAATAATAATAATAATAATAATGGCTGCCACTTATTGAGCTCTTACTATGTACCAGGCACTGTGAGACATGCCTTGCATGCGTTCTGATTACTTGCTCTCAGTGAGTTCATGGTGTACTACTAGTATTCCTATTTTATAGAGGAGGCAACTGAGGCTCAGAGATGTAAAATGGCATATATGTGAGAGTCTAGAGCATCACTCAGCTCTGTCCAGCTCCAGAGCCTGAGTTCTTTCAGACTCTTAGATATCAAGCCTGAAGAAATGGAGGCCAAGTGGGGTAAGGCAATTTGCCCAGAAAGAAAAAAAAACTTGAATTCACTGTCCTCTGCCCTCAGCCCTGCAGGGAAGCCATAATGCTTTGCCAGAAAGACAGTGGCATGTGTCCACGATCCTCGCTCTCTTCTCCTACCATGGTCTCATTTCCTGGCACAGCCCCAGCCCCAGACTGAGCTGGGCAGGCCATGTGGCTAGCACATCTCCCTTTCAGCTCTGCCAAGCCTGCAGCTAGCCCATCCCTCACGTGCCCCCTTCAGCACCCAGCCCCCTCTCCTCTGCCAACAATGCAGCCCTCCTTCCGTTCAGCATTCCTGCCAGCTGGTGTGTGAACCCTGTGGAAGGAGGCTGGGTTGCCATGGCAGCCACGGAGGGCTGGTGTTTGGGGGGAGGTCACACTGATACAGGGCTCCTGACCTACCTAGGAAGGGAGGCTGTGGCCCTGGGCTTAGGAAGTGCTTCAGCAGATCACCTCAGGAGGCTTGCCCTCACCCTGTCCTGGCCCTCTGCCCACACCGGGTGTGCTTTAAGAGCTCTCACCACACAGAGAAAGAGATGAGCTGTGAGGAAAAATGCCCAGGCCCTTCAGAGCTCAAGCCCAATATAGCAGAACTAATTTGAAATGTCACTTAGGGCAGTCTCGCTCCCAGCTGGTTTATTTACATAGTGGTGGTGGCAGGAGGCCAAGAACCCCACCATGCCAGGGTGTAGGGGATGGGTAGCTGGGGGCCCTGGCTGTGGCCCCTTGGTCTGGGCCTTGCTCAGAATCACCATCCAGAAACCCCTGTGGGCAGAAGGGCCAGATCCCATAGACCCCACTCCAGACAGTGCTCCCCCTTCCGGGGCCCTGGGGCAGGGCAGGAACTTCTAGTGACTGCCTTGGCACTGTGCTGTATGCTTGACACAGTTTTCTCATTGAACGCTGCCAAACTCTAAGAGGAGAGGTGATTATTCTTGTGTTGCAAGTGAGGAAACTGAGGTTGGAAAGGCATGACAGACAGCCAGTAAGAGGCAGTTGAAATTCAAATCCTAGTCAGTCTCACTGCCAAGCCCATGCTTTTCCTTTGTATCCATACTCTGTATCTTGAGTCTTTGGCTTCCACTAGACTGGCCACTACCAAGGGTGTGGCCTGCGTGAGTCACTGTGCTTGTGAATTGACTGCCGATAGCCTTTTAAAGCAGAGTCCCCATGGGTCCTACTAGATTGCCCAGTGAGCCACTGATCTCTGGAGGTTGACAGGTCGGGGTGAGATCAGGCCTCCAGCAAGAAAATGGAAGTTCTTACTGGTACTTCACTGGGGAGAAAACCCAAGTCCCTGGCTGAGATGGGGCACATGGAACCAATAGTCCTGTGTATACTTCACTTTGTTATGTGCCAAACATACATTGAGCATCTAGATGTGCCTGAAACTCCGCTGGGTGTTGAGAGTACAAGGATGAGAAAGACAGTCCTTGTCCTCACAGAGTTCCCAGTCACTCTCCACAATAATAAAACACCAAATGCTAACATTGAGTGGTCTATGCCAGATACTGTTTTATTAAGCAGCTCATGTGGATGAATATATATAATCTCTTTAGCAATGCTGTGAGAGGGGTACTTATTATTATCCCCATTTCACAGATGAGGAAGCAGAGCCATTAGGAGATAAAGTATCATGTCCAGGGTGACACAGCTAGCAAGTGACAAAGGTGAGATTTAAACTCAGGTAGTCTGTTTTTAGAGCCCATCCTCCTAATTCAGCGTTATCTAGAATAAAAGGAAGAGGGAAGAGCACTGCAGCAAGAAGAGTTGGGATTAAATGTAGACAAGGCTTGCCAAGGGCACTTTGGTGGACAAGTACAGGAGGATTTTCTAAGCCAGAGACCCTTCATAGGGCACTTCTCCAGAGTGTTGGCTCCAGAAAAGGAAGTCAGGGGCAGCCCAAGTTATCCTCAAAGAAGTCTGACGACTATTAGATTTTGTCTCTATGGTTCTTTGGCTCCCTGTTTTGCCTGCTTCTTGGAGCCCAGAGCCTCAGCCAACCAGGGGTTAAGGCTCTGATGGGGCACACTGGAGAAGGGCCTGCTCTCTGTGCCAGGTCCCCAGGGAGAGGACGTGGCTGGGATCAGCTGGGAATCATTAAGGATGCTGGAGGGGCAAACTGAGGTGAGAAGGAATGTAAAGAAGTCCCAGAACATAGGCTGGGATGTGGTGGGTGGCCAGCCAGCAGACTCTGGACTGAGGGATCGAACAGTGTCAGGCAAGAAGTGGGAGTTGCTTGGCCCAGAGTGGAGAACCTGCTCTCTAAGTGGTCCTTCCTGAGGTGAAGGGAGCAAACCTGTGGAGTGAAGAATTAGAGTAGAAATGGAGACTTGGGCTGGTGGGTGATGAGAAGGCTGAACATCTCTTAGGACTGAGGCCACTGGAGAGATATGAGGCCCTCATCCACACTCCACTTTCTTGTGTACCCTTCTGGGATTTTTCAAAACAGCCCAAAGAGAGAGACTTCAGTGGAATTAAGCTAAGATGTCTCCTACCCCAGAGCCTATCAGCCATGCATTCTGTCAGCAGAAAGGAGCACACAGGACTTGTCTTTGCAAGTGCTATGAGCTCTGGAGAGTTTTATCCAGTAAAGTGCTTCTTGACCTAGAAACCCAAGGAGGAAACAGAGTTGCTGCTGTGTGGGCAGGCCACCCCAACCAATCTCCTTAGGCAGCTAGTTCAGAACGGGCACTGAGACTGCCTTGAGGAAAGGAGGCCACTCTAGCTGGCATATTGGTGACAACACTGCTGGCCTCAGGTGCCTGATTTGGGGAGGAGGGGGGAAGCTCATTTCTGGCCTGAGCCAAACCAGAGGTGCAATGGGTTCCATAGAGCAGTGGGTCTGTGCAACATGTCACCAGAGGTCACTGAGAGCCAAGAGAGGCTCCATGGAAAATTGGTGCTGGCCCTAGGGTTCCTCTAACCTCCTTGGCTGACTAGAATCCCAAGGACCTGTGAGTACCCCTGGGACAAGCACCCTTCAGTCCATGCTGCAGGCCTAACAGCACCTCAGCTGGTCGTTGACAAGCAGGTGGCCAGCAGAAGGAGTAAGGACACCTTGGAGATCCAGAGCCCTAGTAGGAAAGGAGGGCACAGCATACACAGAGCTGGAGCAACCTTCAACATTCACAGAAATGTCATCTAGCGGTCTAGCTGCCTCCAAGCCTGTGGGATGAATTCTCCAGACCCCTGTCTCCTTATAGTCTTACAATGACTCTCCATTCTCCCCAGTGATCCTCCTACCTCCTTGCACACTATGTCTTCCAACCCAGCGTTCAGACTAGCTACTTTGAAACGTGTGTTCCTATCCCTTGCACATAGTACACTGTCATCCCCCTTATACCTACTGAGTGGGCAGCCAGGAGCCAACTGGGTCCCTGTGAATTCTGCATGGTCAGGGAAGACATGTTCTGATAGGGCTTCTCCATCTTAACATAGGGCTGTCAACTTGGGCTACTGGAAGGAAGACAAAGTGCAGTGAAGGAGGGTGACAGGGTGGAGTTGCTTAGCTATACCCCAACTCCCAGCGGCCTTAGCAATGAGGATTCTCGGCCCTTCTGAGTACATGATGAAAAGCACATGAGCACAAAGCAGGGTGCTGCCAAGCATAGTATGGCAGGCAGGAGACAGATGGATTGAGGTTCACCTTCTTATAGACTCTTCTCCCTTAGCTTCCCAGAGAAGAACTCTTACTGGCCAGGTCCCAAGTTCCAGGTGAGTGCTGGGTACTGGGGGTAATTACCAGAACCCTCTGGTTTTCCCCATATCTGAGTCTGTTGATCAGAATCCCTGCCAGATGCCTAATTGGGACAGGATCCTCAGTCTCCCCTCCTTACCCTCACATGCAGTCAATCACGAAAACACCACACCCTGACCATCTCAACTCCTAAACCTCTCTCCTATCTTTACTGCTTTGTGCCTTTTACTACCATTACTCATCCCCAAAACAGCAGCAACACTACCTGTCCTCTAATGTAAGCTTTAGCTATGCCAGGTTCTGTGCTAAACATTTGCATACATTTGCCTCACTTAATCTTCCTACCAACAACTTCCTGACAGCTGTACTATTATTGGCTCCATTTTACAGATGAGAGACACTAAAGCCCAGAGCAGTGAAGTCCCTTGGCCAAGAGCTTATACTTAGTAGAAGGCAGAGCTAGGATTCCAATGCAAGCAATCTGCTTTCAGAACACACACACACACACACACACACACACACACACACACACACACACACACACAAACACACACAGATGGACTCCCTGTGCTCTGCCACACCTCCCTTCCCTTCCCTCTTGGCAACTTTACTTCTCTCTTGCTGGCTGCCAGAGTGGTTTTTTCAAAGCTCAGCGCCAACTGTATCTATTTGACTCCTGGTCCAGTGCCCTATTGTGGCTTTCTTTAAAGCATCCCCCCCGTCTCTCCTCACTGCCATTGCCATAGTCCAGACTGCTGGTATCTCTTGCCTTCCAGCTTTTTCATTCAGCTATAAGCTGCTTGAGAGCAGGGTCCAATCTGCTTGATGACCAGTGAAGTGCCCAGGTGCACCAGATAAATAGTCACTGGGTCAACAGATAGAAGAATGGACAAGCCATCTCCTGTCTTACCCCTGCTGATGCCTTCCCCAAGCTATCACCAGAGGGATCTTTCCAAGCACAGTCTTGAGCATGTCACTCCTGTGCTCCAAACTCATCACTGACAGATTCAACCCACAGGTTCTACTTCTAGGAATTTATCCTACTGCCATGCATGCACACACAAGGAATGATAAAGACACAGATTATTTATCACAGAATTGCTTGTGATCACAAATTATTGGAAATAATCTAAATGCCCATCAGTTAGAGACGTGTCCACTCTTGGGCAATAAAAAAATGAGGAAGCACTTTTGGTACTGATGTGGAATAGTTTTCAAGATGCAATGGTTGGTAAAACAGCAAAATGTAGAATGGTAGCTACAATATATCATTAAATAAAATAAAGGAGGGAAAGAATATATAAGTGCATTTGCTGTATATATTAACCTATTTGCCCTTCTACCTTTAAGTTGTTGCACTGTGTGAAAATATTACCTATTGAAAAGCTATAAACATTAGGATTTGAAATATAATGATGTAAACCAACCACAAATTTTATCAGGGCAAATGAACTGTCCCCATCAATTACATGCTCAACTTTGCCCATGCTGTTTCCTCAAACTAAATTACACTTTCCCTGCCTTCTAGCTTCTCTGAATGTCTACATCTGTACAGTCCATTATAGTAGTCTTAAGTGGTATTCTGGCTTTCATTATTATCCATAGTTTCAGGCACCCTGGGCTGGCCCTGAGACCTGAAGTGAATACTGGGATGGGCATTGGAGAGCTAACAGGATAGTCCCAGAGGTCCACACAGGACCAAAAGCTTCCTTCATCTCAGCCACACCCCTACTCTGGAGCCTCCTCTATACAGAGACTCTCACCTCAGGGTGCTTCTTCGTACATGATTCCATCTCAGCCTCTGGGGTCCTTTGGCCATTTCCTGAGGTCACCCTGTCCACCCTTCTGTCTCAGGGCCCAATTGCTTAGCCCCCAGCTCTTGGAAAGACAGGAAGAGTAGGGGCTATGTCAGAAGAAGTCAGAGGTTGCACTTGATGGTGCAAAGGGGACTCAAAGCCCTTGGAAAAGGGCACTCACTTACGTAGATAGACTATGATCTTGTGTGTGTGTGTGTGTGTGTGTGTGTGTGTGTGTGTGTGTAGAAGACTATGATCGTGTGTGTGTGTGTGTGTGTGTGTGTGTGTGTAGAAGAAAGGTTTTGCAAGCAGAATCTTAAATCACAGTTGAGTCCAAAATCTGGCTCTGCCTTGTGAAAACACTGAAAAATATTGACTTGCATATTTCAAGTGGGTAAATTGTAAAATATGTGAATTATACCTCAATAATACTTATATCGACTTGCAAGCTGTGTGAAGCAAATAGCTTCACCTCTCTGTGCCTGAACTTTCATATCTATCAAAGGGAAGTGATAATAACAGTATCTATCTTACAGAGTTGCTGTGAGAATTAAATGGGCAAATGCATTTGAAGCATTTCATGTTATGTCCACAGTAAGCACTCATTGAATACCAGCAGCCATTATTCCTGTGTGTCAAGTACTGTACAAGTCATGTTGCATACAGTATTTCATTCAATTCTTACAATGAACTTGTAATAGTATGCATTTACTACCAATGCCATGTGAGGGATGCAGAAATTTAATCCAGAAAGACCCCACATTGATGTATCTGTTAGTAGAACTAGGATTGGATCCTTGAGGCCTCACCCCTTCCCCCTTCGACATGCCTTTTCACTTAAATGATTTTTGGCTACATGTGGGGCAGAAGCCTCAAACAAGCCTCCCCTCAGTGCCAGTGAGGTCTGGGAAGGCATGAAAGGCTTTCCTCTAAGAGACATGTCTTTGCAACTGGGACTAGCTTGGCAGGGGGTGTTTCAGAAAGCACTCAGGAATGGAGGCTGGATCCAGGGCTGAGTCAACCCCAGAGCAAGGATCATAGAGGATGTGGCCATCGGGCCATGGTGGCTAAGAGGACCCACGTTCTTGAAGCCAACTCTCACTTTGGATAAATTTACCTGGGGATTTTTTGAGCATCTTCAGGATCCCAGGAGCTGCTCTAGGTGACTTTCCATTGCTTATCTGGGTGAATCCTCACAATGAGGTAGGTATTGCTATCCCAATTTACAGTTAAGGAGCCTGAGACTCAGAGAAGAGACTCACCCATGGTAGAGCTGGGAATCAAACCCAGGCTTACTTCCCTTACCAACTCATCCATTCATATTTCTTTATTCATTCATTCACCACCTATTAGATGCTAGAGATAAAATATGAATTAATTTCTGTTATGGGAAAATACTGAGGGAGAACTGACAAGGGAGAAATGCAATGACAGCCAGGTGTGTGTGTGTGCGTGTGTGTGTGTGTGTGTGAAGTGTGTGGGGGGGGGCACTGGCAGGCAGTGAATGTCTTCCAGACAAAGTGTTTCATGAAGAATAAATACACTTGCACTTGGGTGAGGAAGAGAAAGAAGGGAAGATGTTTTTGGGGAAGGAACAGCTCGTGAAGGTTGGGAAGGCCTGGCACAATATGGATATTTGGTGGGTGGTGAGAGATGGCATGTGGGGAAGCACAGAGGACATGGGAGACAGTGTGGGAGGTGAACCTGCAGCCTGTGCCTTCAAGGTCTTTTGTGTGGGCCCAAAAGGTCTGGATTGCATTTTCTGGGCCTAGGGAGTCATTGAGTGCTTTCAACATGGTCAGTCCCTGTGACAGTGGGATGGAAGGCAGATTGGAGAGGCTGACTTGGAGGCAAAAGACCAGATAGACCTCTGGAATAGGTCAAGGAAGAGGTAGTAAATAACTAGAGCTGTGGTCCAAAGGACAGAGAAGAAAGGACAAATCTCCTAAGACTGGCAGGTAGTAGATTAGACAGGAAGAATTCAATGGAGAGGATGGGTGGGGGATCAAGGATGATTCCCAGGCTCTGCCTTGGTCAACTGGATGGATGAGGTAACCAGCCCTGAGACAGAAACAGAGGAGCAAACATGGGGCATGGTGAGTTGCAGGTCATCCAGTTCTAGAATGATTGCATTTGGAACCACCAGTGAGGTATGAGCTGGAGAGAGAGATTTGAGAGCCCTGAGTTAGTTTCTTAATTCTTGGTCTAGTGCTGTTCTTTCTGTTCCACCCAGCCTGCCTCAAATTTCTTTCTGCAAATGGAAGGTCCCAGTGACGCAGACCATCCTAAGCAGCAGATAAGCCCCCATTGGCTTCGAGTTCTAAGTTCAGTCCAGCCAGGAGGCAGCCAGGTTTCTATAGGGTTTATACAAATGCAGCAAGGCTTAGACTGGACAGATATTGGACAGAAAGTTAAGAGATCACCTTCTCCAACTCACTTCCAGGCAGGATTCCCTCTAAACCTAGATTTCAATGAGCCCTCCTTTCTCCACCCCCCATCAAACTCAGTCAAGGAAAGAGCTGGAAGAACTCTGGGTAGTGCTCAGTGAGAAACAAGTGGAGTGTTATTTGCATATAATTTGCATGAGACAATCTGTTCTCTGGTTATTTTCAAGTAAAAATGTTATCACTCCTCCCTGGAGGGTCATTGCATGATTTTTCTTTCCTTTGTTCTTCCACACACAGAGACTGCCCCAGGTCTGCCCTCTAGGAAAGCCTAATGGAGATGAGAGCCAGAGAGTGCTGGGAAAGGAGGGCCTGCCCTGTCCAGCCAGTGCTCAGACCTAGGACTCTTTTCCCAGGGAACAGTGCAAATCCAGCCTTCTACTGGTTCTCCTAAGGGCTTTTCACAGCAACCCTCAGCATCCCGCCCCCATCTTAGGCTGCTGCCTGCCTTCCCTTAACCCCTTGCTGCTGCCCTGCTCTGGGGTCTCCCTTGGGGTCCAGCTGCTCAGTAGGGCCCTGGCAGCTCGCGGCATAAGCCTGGCTCAGGGGACATTATCTAATAGGCAGATAATTGCCTCCGTTAATTGCAATTTGATTTTAACGATTTTTCTCTAAGAGCCTGGGGGCCTCAGGCCCAGATATGGAGAGAAGGTTCAGGAGTGGAGCCTGCAAGCTAGGGTCCCACTGCAGAACTTACTACCTACTGGCCCTCCCCTTGGCTCTCTGTCCCTATCAGGTAGGGGGCTGAGGCTTGAGCTACATCTCACCCCCCACAGCCTCAGGTCCTCAAGAGGGACATGCTGCAGATGTCTTCAAATACCACTAGCTCCAAGGGAGTGGTTTGGCAGCACTTCTGGAAGGGGCTAGCTAGCAGACACACCACAGAGTCAGGGCAGGAGCGCCATCATAAAGCCTGGAGGACTTCCCTTTGGAGCCAAGGGACTTATGAAGCTCTGTCACATGACCATCTCTGCCCCTTAAACCTGTTTCTGGAGCTACTACCACTTCTCCTTCTCACCACGCAGCCCTGTCCTCTAGGAACCCTCAGAACATGGCTTTTGGAGCTCCGCTGCCTGATAAACCTAGACCGAGTTCCTTTACTTCTCTGGGTTTCAATTCCTTGCTCTTCAAGTGGGGAAATAATAGTATCTATGTTGTCATGAGGACCAAATAGTAAATGTGTGCCAAGTTCTTCACCTAGTGTCTGGCACATGCTAAGTTCTCTGTAAATGACAACTGTATTCTGGCTTTCATTATTATTCATGCTTTTCAGGCACCCTGGGCTGGCCCTGAGAGCTGTAGCCTCAGGCCACAGGGTCCCTAGGGGCCTGAGATGGAATCAGGTGGGAGTGCCTGGATGGAGCAGACCCCAGGGTGGGGCTGGTGCTGGCAGGAGGGAGCTTTCAGCCTGAAGTCTCCTGAGTGGGAGCTGGTTCTTGGAGGAAAAGGGGAGGAAAATGGAAGGAGGGAGGTTTGTGGATTCAGATTGGGTTCTTGGAAAGGCACTTGGAGACAGGTGGACCTGGGTTCAAATTTTTTCTCCTACTTGGTAGCTGGGACCCGTCTCCACCTCTCCTAGCCTCGGTTTCCCCTCTGCACTGAGGCAGCATATAGGTAGGTTCTTAGTGAATAGCCATTTCCTCCCTGCCCCTCCCTTTCCTTCACATGTAAGGGGAGCAATTATCTCCCTGTGTTTATGCATGTGCTGCAGGTCTCTCCCCACCCAGTTCCTCAGCACGGTGGTGGAAGTGTCAGCCACCTCTTTCCTTCCCACCACACACAGGCCTTCTCTGTTGCTGGCAAGCAGAGGGGAGGGGAGGGGACAGGCTATGGTTTGGGGATGGGGGCCGGGGGGGGGGGTTGTCTCGGTGCCTGCTCACCACTTCTGGCCTGCTGCTCCAAGCAGCATGCTAATTAAGCCAGGAGGACCCACAGAACAGAATTGCTGGCCCCCTGCCTGCCTCTATCCAGCCCCCAGTGGCCTAGTGTGGAAATCTGCTGCACAGACAGGCCCTTTGCTTAGAGTTTGGGGGTGGAGTAGAGCTGGGCTGAGTGGTGGCCCAGAAAGGAAACAGAAGAGGGGTTGGCAGGGGTCTAGGGGAGCCTGGCCTGTTAGCAGGACAGGAACCAGGAGATGTGAGGAGAAGGCCATAATTTCTGCTTGGTCCCAGGCTCTGCTGGGCCTAGTCTGGCCTGGCCCTGCCTGTAAAGGAGGTGTTGACAGAATGATGGGGTGGGAGGTACCCAGATGGGGGCACTGCAGGGCCAGTATGCTGGGAGGTAACTGCCTGGTACCTTATCCTGGAGCTTCTGGCCGTACTACCTACTGTCAACTTGTATGACTCAGGCAAGTTCTCTTCACTTTCCTGAGCCTCATTCTCCTCCTGTCCAAAATGGAGCTGGTAACACATGTGTAGTAAAAGCATGCATGGGAATGAGGCACACTAGATTCAAGAGAGCAGTTTCCACTGGGGAGGGTGGAAGGAAGAGGCATTGGACAGGAGAGGAGTACATAAATGCCTTTATCTCTACGTGGGTTGTTTTAATCCTAAAATAAGATATGAAACAATGGGGGAATAATGGGAATTTGACAAATCTGGGTGATAAGTACACAGGTGTATGTTACTTATTTTTTTCTTGCATCTTGTCTGCTTGTCTAAAGTATTTCATAATAAAGCAAATGTCCGGTGACAGCATGATCCACAGGATTTGAAATGTGCTGAATCTCCAGCATCTCCTACAGGAACAGAAGGGAGGTTCTCTAGGAAACTGTGTAAGAGTTTGGCACTTGGCAATTTCAGGTATCAACAGGGGGTCTTGGACAATACCCCTGAGGGTAAGAGGGGACTACTGTAGAATCAATGACTAGAGATGGGAATGAGACCCCCTCCAGGCCTGTTGCAAGGAGAGGGTGTGACACTCAGGAGGCTGCCTCCCCCTCTGTGTACTCTACTGCCAATAGTTGGAGCCCTGGGCCAAATTATTTTCTAGTGACCACTTAGGTCACTGGTTCTCAACTCTGGATGCACATTAGAATCAACTGGAAAGCTTTTCCAAAAGAGAAATATCGAGGCCCCACACCCAGAGTTTCCAAGAATCTGACTTAATTGGTCTGGGGTGGGGCCTGGACATTCCTATTTCGGAAAAGCTCCCCAGGTGATTCTCCTATGTAGCCAGGCCAGAGAACCACTGTGCTCTGGCCAGCAGAGCTTGTCCCCAGAACCCCTCACTCTTCCTCTCCTGCTTTGAGAGAGGGCCCTGGATCCAGGCACCCCTGGTTGTCCTGCAGAGGCCAAATCTATGTAACCCTAAAGGAAGCTGCTTTCTGCCATCCAGACCTTTGGAGCACATCCCCTATCACTCCTGTCCCTCCTCCCCCAGCCCAAGGAGGACCTTCTGGTTTTTAAGAGGGTTGAGGAGATGGGAAGGGATCATCTCCCTACCATGAGGCTGGGTGAGGCTGTACTTAGAAATCATCCGATCCATTGGTAACTTCTCTATTCACATCTCCTGGGCCTCTGGCCCCAGTGGATACAATAAGCTTCTTCTCAAAACTACTCCTTTAGCTTCCATGAAGCTCATTGTCTTGATTCTTTTCTGGCTGTTCTGGCTATGCCCCCCCCCCCCACCCCATACACACACTGCCTTCTCTGTTTCCTTCTCCTCTCTGGTCACTGACTCATCACAGCCCTCAGCCCCCACAACGAGGTTCTGGCTTTGGCACACTGTTCCTGTCTTAGAACACATTTTACTCCCTTGGCTTTACATTACCCCTATAAAAGAAGCTTTTTCAATAGTTTCTCCAGTTCCACCCACTTTACCAAGGTCCAGTTCCACATCCTCAACTCTCTGGTGGACATCTTCAACTGGAATTTTCTCTAGCACCTTAAAATCAACACATCTAAACTAAATTCAACACATCCTGCATGTCCCCTCTACCAGTCATCTCTTGCAACTTCTGCTCATGGCACCATGCTTCTCTCAATCCAACAAGCTTCAGTCACCCGGAATCCTTCCTGTCCTTGCTTTCCCCTCCCACATGCTCTAGCCCATGGCTTGATTCCAGTCCACAGAATGGTGAGTCTTCACTGATATTGTCTACTGTTCCATAGGATTTCCCTCTACCTCTATATCTTGGCCATCCCAACAACTGCCTCCCCAGTGGCCTTGCTACTTCTCAGCATTACTTCTTGACTTGCCAGTGCCTGTTGGTAAAGTCTCAAATTCTTCAGTATGGGTGACACAATCTTGTTCACCTGACTCCGACCGACCTTTCGAACCTTGACCCCATAGCTCCTGAGGGAAACCTGTCTCTCTAGGCACTTGACTTTTATTGTGTACAAGCGCTCCTCACTGTTCCCCAACAGTCTGGATCTATATGGAGGTCAAAACTCGCTTGCTGGCATAGGCTAGGTAGGGAAGGGAAGGGAATCAAGTCACCTGAATTGGCAATACAATCAGGAGTGGTGAGGAATGTGGAGAATTGGAGGTGACAGGCCCTGTTTACAGGGAGCAACACTCTTCAACTCCTGCTATTTGTGCCTATGTGGGAACAAGGGCCCAATGTTGCTAGATCCTGAGCAATTTACTGAGAAAAGCCAGAAATCCAAAACTTAAAGGTGAAACATCTAGGTTTATCAATGTTAGCAGATCATTCAGATTTTTTTTTTGTAATTTTTTTACTGGGCCACACAAAATATGTCTATGACTAGGTACTACTTATTGGCTCCAATTTTGCAATACCCAGTCTCCCCTCGCACCTATCCCCTGATTGGGGAACCATCCCTACCCTTTGTGCCCAAGCCTCTCTATTCTTCAAGGCCCAGTTAAAGTCCCACCAAGCTGGCCAAGCTTTCCATGGCCACTTCAGTCCACTCCAACTTCCTGTGACCTTTAACCTTCAACATCATGTACCTACACCCAGCTAGGATGCTTAGGGAGGCAACATAGCATGGTGTTTAGAAGTTGGAAGTACAGAACTATAGTTAGGCTGCCTGGATTTGAATTCTGGCTCAGCTGCTTATTGGCTGTGTGACCTTTGGCAAGTTTTTTGCCTTCTTTGTGACTCAGTTTCTCTCTCATGGGATTGTAATGAGGATTAAATGGGATAATACATAAAATGCATTTGGAACAGCATCCAGTTTACAGTACTCAATAAATGTTAGCTCTTATTATTATTGCTACTTGGAGTTGTTCATTTGCCATTTACATATTCAATATTGCCTGTTACATTATACAATTTTTTTAATGTTTATTTATTTTTGAGAGAGAGAGAGAGAGAGAGAGAGAGACAGAATGCAAGCAAGGGAGGGTGCAGAGAGAGGGAGACACAGAATCTGAAACAGGCTCCAGGCTCTGAGCTGTCAACACAGAGCCCAATGCAGCGCTCAAACCCACAAACCACGAGATCATAACCTGAGCCAAAGTCGGATATGCAACTGACTGAGTCACCCAGCCCGCCCCCCCATTACATTATAGTTAGGACAGGAAGCATGCCTTATAGCTTCTGTAGCTTCCCCCGCTCTACCACCAAATCCCTCAACACCTAGCTTACACCTTGGAACACAATCGATGTTTAGGAAAATGCTGGTTACAACACACTGAATTAAGTTAGCAAGCATATATTGTATGTCGATTCTGTGCCAGGCACTGTGATAAGTGCCAATGCCAAGGTGCACAGAAACAAACACAAACTATGGTATCATGCACCCCAGGCTGCCACTTCCTAACTGCCTGAGCACCAGCGAATGACTTTATCTTCTTGACCTTGATTTCATCATCTGTAAGATGTTAAGAATGCTTACCACATGTGGTTCTTGGAGGCACTAGAAGTGAGGTATGGGTATCCCTGTGTCAAATTAGGTAATCTTTCTTTGAGATTCAAATTAAAGTACTTAAGTGTAAATTCATGTGGAAAAAATACATCCATCCCAGTGGGACCCTGGCAGATAGGCTTCTTGTCCTAGACTGTCTCTGAGTCTGTTGCCCTGGAGGAGATTCATCTACAGATTGCCTCACTGCACCACTGCCCCATAGGTTCTGTCTCCAGCCTCCAGGGTGTGTGTGTGTGTGTGTGTGTGTGTGTGTGTGCTCATGTGTGGCAGACTTGACTGAAGGCTGGAGAAGATGGAGAGGCTTGGCATTTTTTAAAAAGTTGTCTGCTATGCCTACTCTCCACTCCTCATTCCTTTACTACTCTCTGACAATTTATATATATATATATATGTGTGTGTGTGTGTGTGTGTGTGTGTGTGTGTGTGTGTTTGTGTGTGTGTATGTGTGTGTGTGTGTGTATATTCCTTCCTTCTCACTTCACTATACTGAGCAAATGGACTGTCTCCAGCTCTTGCCCCAACACAGCTCCAAGGCTGCCTTTGTACACCCCTAATTCATTAATGTGTTTTACATAACACTGGACCACCTACTTTCTCTCTTACTCTTTCTCTTTACCCTAGAGAAGAAGGCAGCAGTATTGAAATTTATCTCCCTCACATACCCTATGTAAACTTTGCTTCATTCTCTTGGATGCCAGAAGTGACTACAGTCACTTGGGTTAAAAGAATTTGTTTCTTCCATTACTTGTGTGTCAGTGAGACATATCTAGCATAGTGCCTAACCTGTAACAGGGGTCAATACATGGTGGCTACACTCCCCACCCTCCCGCAACCTACCCTTCAAGTTCTAAAACCCTGAGAGGAAAGAGATGTGATCTCTGCCTTCACCCTACCCAAGATCTCACAGTCCAAAAAGGGAGAGGAAGAACCAGACATGCAAACCTGTGCTACAACAGCAATCTGTACCAAGTGCAATCTACAGGAACAGAGAGGACGGGGAAGCCATCTGACCTGGGGTTAGTAGGAAACATGGGCACAGAACATGACATTTGAGCTGTGAGTCTAAGGCTTCCTGGGGGAATGGGTGGGGGACCAGTAGGTAGTCCACAGTGACTGAAACTGAACACCAGGGTGTGAGGACCAGTGGTAGGAGATAGGATAAGTTGGAGCCAGACTGTGACTAGTCTTGATGAAGGCCAGGCTAAAGAATTTGGACTTCATCCTATAGACATTAATGAGCCATCAGAGGTTTTGTAGGTAGGGGAGTAACCTGATCAGAGCTGTGTTTAAGGAAGATTAATTAAAAATAATGTCTGGTGTGTTTAATTCAAGGCTAGCCCTGGGCTTTGGAAGAAACTGGAGATGAAGAAAACAAGGCCCCAATGAACAGGCAATTCACAAAATAATGGCCAATAAACATATGGAAAGATGTTCAACCCCACTAGAACGCAAAGAAATGCAAATTAAAGCAAAAATGAGATACCATATTTGGCCTATCAAATTAGCGGGGATTAAAAATGATAACACTTGATGTTGTGGAGGGTTTTGTGAGAACAACCTCAATGCACACCATGCAGAAGCATGGGGTTGACAGCCACAAATCACTCTGGCCTTTCGGAAGGGCAATGTGACAAGAGATACATGAAACTTTTTTAAAATTGTGAATTGTGTGACCCAGAAATCCCACTTGTAGGTATTTGTCCTGAAGACATCATTGTAGATGTGAGCAAAAATTTATGCCCAAAATGTCCCCTACCCTGGCTGTTTTATAAAAGCAAATAACTGGATTGAATAGGGGAAATGTTAAAACTGCATGACCGTGGCCTCTGAAACTGGACTTCAACATTTCTGAATCCTCAAAGGCCTGAAGCAGGAGACAAAACCACTATTTCTTTTTTTTAAATTGCCTGTGGGATGTTGCCTGGATCTCTAAGGGGAGCCACTGAAATTTGTCCTGGGGCAGACAGTGCCTTTGTTCTGCCTGGACCGGCAGGCAGGCTTCTTGGTCATGCAGATGTACCTCAAGTACCTATTCATTGTCTTGGGGGAGGCCCTGACTCCATATGCAGACGCTGTAAGCAGTGGCTGGTAGGAATTCTGTTTAATAATGTAAAAGGCTCCCTTCATTGTGGGCTGGGCCTCATCTCCACTGAATCTCTTGTGATGGTAAATGATTTTCAGTTTCCTTTGGCCTCCCTTTGAGACAGCATGGGGGCAGGTGGGGCAAGGGTCGATGACCGCCCTGGCATGGGAATAGAAAAGAGAGAAGAAAAGAGTTTTGGGTTTAAGGAGGACAGGGTCCCAGCAATGCCATGGCAGACTGGATTAAAGGCCCTGACTGCCAGCGGTGAGCCCTGGGAAAGGGCAGAGTCACAGAGCAACAGGACTGCTACCAATTGTAATTTCCCATGCCAGTGTTACCTCAACACTACATGAGAGGATTTTAGGTGGTACATGGAGGAAAAAGAAGCTTAATTCTAGCTTAGTATGAGGCTCAGGTTTAATAAGGTAGTTGGATCTACTGATAGAAAGACTCACATTAGAGTAAATACCAGGATAGGTGGAACATGAATATGTCAAACCTTGAAGGTGGTTTCAAGGAGCTGACATTTGAGAAGAGGTACTCTGTGTTGCATTGCAGTCACTGAGCAAGTTGGTAAACTATAACAGGTCAGCTTCAGCTGTGTGTTGGAAAATTGAGACAGAAGCT
This sequence comes from Suricata suricatta, assembly GCF_006229205.1. NCBI lineage: Eukaryota > Metazoa > Chordata > Mammalia > Carnivora > Herpestidae > Suricata > Suricata suricatta. Next base: position 50,107,040 of record NC_043717.1, read on the forward strand.
ATTGTCCAAATTTGGGCCTAGGGGCACAAAAATGGCTGCAGTAGCACAGAGGGAGAAGTGGAGATGAGAGTGCCACAGGAGACAGGGAAAATTCCAAAGTAGTGGGCAAGGGCTGCAGGTGACTGAAGATAAGCCAAAGAACAGAATCCCAGGGACAGTAGAATTGTGAACTCAGAAACATAAGAAACACCAAGTGTTGGTGAGGATGTGGAGAAAAAGGAACACTTACAAAGTGTTGGTGGGAATGCCAAATGATGCAGCCACTGTGGAAAACAGTATGGAGGTTTCTCAAAAATATAAAGTTAGCCTATGATCCAGCAATTGTATTACCAGGTATTTACCCAAAGAATACAAGAACACTAATTCAAAGGGATGCATACACTCCTATATTTATTGCAGCACTATTTACAATAGCTGAGATATGGAAGCAGCTCAAGAGTCCATCAACTGATGAATGGATAAAGAAGATGTGAGATAAATACGCGCGCACGCGCACACACACACACACACACACACACACACACACACACACACTGGAATATTACGCAACCATTAAAATGATGAAATCCTGCCATTTGCAACAATATGGATGGAGCTAGAGAATATCATGTTAAGTGAAATAAGTCAGTTAGAGAAAGACGAATACCTTATGATTTCACTCATAAGTGGAATTTAAGAAACAAAACAAATGATAACGGGGGAAAGGTAAAAAGAGAGAGGCAAACCAAGAAACAGACTCTTAACTATAGAGCACAAACTGATAGTTACCAGAGGATAGGTGGCTGAAGGGATGGGTTAAAGAGGTGATGGGGATTAAAAAGTGCACTTGCTGTGATGAGCACTGGGTGATGTATGGAAGAGTTGAATCGCTGTGTTGTATGCCTGAAATTAATAGAACCCCATGTTAACTAACTGGAATTAAAATACTAACTTTTTTTAAAAAAATATTGTGAACTCAGGAGGGCTCTAGCCTCCCTCTCTACACCTAGATGGGTTCTTAGACTAGGGCTATTTGGCTGTTAAGAGTGAGTGATTACACATGGCTGGAGAACTTGGAGATGCTTAGGTCCTAAATGCATATGACATCCAGACAGATGGTGAGGCAACCATTCAACATTATGGTTTTTACAAAGCATTTCTGGGGTGCCTGGGTGGCTCAGTCAATTGAGCGTCCTACTTCGGCTCAGGTCATGTTCTCATGGTTCATTGGTTCGAGCCCTGTGTCGGGCTCTGTGCCGACAGCTAGCTCAGAGCCTGAAGCCTGTTTTGGATTCTCGGTCTCTTTCTCTCTCTGCCCCTCCCCTATGCACTCTCTCTCAAAAATAAATAAAATGTAAAAAAAAAAAAAAGCACTTCTGATGGTGTAGAAAGATGCCATTGAAAGATCATGAAGTGAGAAAGAGGAACACAAAACTGTAGTACAATGCAACCTTGATTACCTTAAAAAACAAACAAACAAGACTAGAAGGAAATAAACCAAACATTATCAGTGAATATCACACAGGTGGAAATTCCAAGGAAAAGTCCTGGCCTGCCAATCAGAGAAATACAAGAGATGGCCATGTTCGAATTGGGAATGGAAGTAGAATTTTGCAGGGCAACTCCATTCATTGCCATTCCAGGAAGAGGAAGAGTATGACAAAGGCCTGGAATGTGAGAAGTCTAACATGCTGGATCACAGATGTCACTTATGATCAGATCTATGTGACTTATCAGAGACCTCATCTATTGAACAGAGGATGTATTATAAAGAGAAGGGAGAGAAATGTGAAATGACTACAGCTCTCCAATACAGGTAACAAAGGTCTGCAGCCATGTGAGGGACTGGGGAAAGAAAGGAGTAGTGGGTTCAATAAATATTGAGGAGTAAGAATCTAAGGGACGTGTTGACAAATTGTATGTGGGTGAGGGAGAGGGTGGCCTGAAGCAGGACTCCCAAGTTTCTGTGAGATTTTGGACTTCTAGGTGGAACAGGAGACCTGGCTTTCACCACAAGTGGCACAAGGCTATGACAACGGAAGGCAGAAGCAGTGCTTGCATTCTTATGGCTTCACTAGAGTTCTTCCCAATACCACTGATTAGGAGAGTCTCAGAAAAGGACTCTGGCTGGCTTGAGTCACGTGCTCACCGCCATGGCCAAACAGACTGGATCTATTATGCAAATAAGGAGGAAAAGGGGTTCAGAAAGGATGAAAACCATAATTGCCACAGATTCTCTGGACTCAAAAACTATAATGAATGTTAACTCTATTTTTTTAATGCTCATTCATTTTTGAGAAAGAGACTGTGCAAGCAGGGGAGGGGCAGAGAGAGTCAGGGAGAGAGAATCTCAAGCAGGTTCCGCACTGTCAGGCAGAGTCCTAAGCAGTGTTCAAACCCACAAACTGTGAGATCATGACCTGAGCCAAAATCAAGAATCAGATGCTTAACTGACTGAGCCACCCAGGCACCCCTGAAGGCTAACTTTAAAGATAGCCTTTGACTAATACCACTTCATCTTGCATGTGTCTGCAGAGAAAGGTTACCACCTCAAAAGTTCAAGTTAAAATATCATCAAGTCCATTCCTCCCTCCAAACTGCCAATCAGTCACCTCCTCTGCTACTGCCCATGGTCAGGTCCTCAATATCTCTAACGTGGCCTCTTGCCCCCAGCTCCTTGCTGCTCTCCCTGCCCCCAGGCCAGTTCACACCAAACTATTGTGCACACCACTGCTGTCACAGGGACAAGTCAGCCTAGATCAGAGGCAGTGTAGCTCCCTGATTAAGAATGTGAGCTATTTCTAAACCCAGGACCAGACAACTTCACTGGCAAATTCTACCAAACATTTAAAGAAGAGTTAATTCCTATTCTACTCAAACTATTCCAAAAAATAGAAGGGGAAGGAAAACATCCAAATTCATTCTATGAGACCAGCATTACTCTCATAAAAAAACTAGATAAAGACACCATAAAAAAAAGAGAACTACAGACCAAATCTCTGATTAACATAGATGCAAAAATCCTCAACAAAATACTAGCAAAATCAAATCCAACAATGCATGAGAACAAATCATGCACCACAATCAAGTGGGACTCATTCCCAGGATACAAGGGCAGTTCAGTATTCACAAATCAATTGATATGATATATCACATCAATAAGAGAAGGGATAAAAACCATACGATCATTTCAATATACGCAGAAAAGGCATTTGACAAAGTACAACTTCCATTCATGATAAAAAAAAAAAAAATAAAACCTTCAGTACAGTAGGTCCAAAGGGAACATACAGAGCTGTACTGATCAGGACAGTATGGTACTGGCATAAAATAGACACATGGGTCAATAGAACAGAATAGAAAACACAGAAATAAACCCACAATCATATGGTTAATTAATCTTCAACAAAGCAGGGAAGAATATCCAATGGAAAAAGACAGTCTCTCCAACAAATGGTGCTGGGAAAACTGTACTGCTACATGCAAAATAATGAAACTGGACCATGTTCTTATACCACACACACACAAAATAAATTCAAAATGGATTAAAGATGTAAATGTGAGGCTTGAAACCATAAAAATCTTTGAAGAAAGCACAGGCAGTAATTTCTCTGACATCAGCTGTAGCGACATCTTTCTAGTTATGTCTCCTGAGGTAAGGGAAAGAAAGCAAAAATACACTATTGGGATTACATCAAAATTAAAAGCTTCTGTACAGAAAAAGAAACAATCAGAAAAACTAAAAGGCAATCTACAGAATGGGAGAAGATATTTGCAAATGACATATCCAATAAAGGATTAGTATCTAAAATATATAAAGAACTTATACAACCCAACACCCAAAAACCAAAGAATCCAATTAAAACTGGGCAGAAGACCTGAACATGTTTTTGCAAAGAAGATATCCAGATGGCCAACAGACACATGAAAAGATGCTCAACTTCACTCATCATCAGGGAAATGCAAATTAAAAGTATAGCACAATGAGATATCACATCACACCTGTCAGAATGGCTAAAATCAAAATCACAAGAAACAACATGTATTGGCAAGGATGTGGAGTAAAAGGAACCCTCTTGCACTGTTGGTGAGAATACAAACTGGTGGAGCCACCATGAAGAACAGTATGAAGGTTTCTCAAAAAGTGGAAAAATAGAACGTCCCTATGAACCAACAATCACACTACTTTTTATTTATTCAAAGAATACAAAAATAATAATTCAAAGAGATACCTGAACCCTAATGTTTATAGCAGCATTATTTACAATAGCCAAGATGTGGAAGCAGCTCAAGTGCCACTGATTGATGAATGGATAAAGAAGAAGTGGTATATATGTACAATGGATTATTTTCAGCCATAAAAAAAATGAAGGGGTGCCTGAGTGGCTCAGTCAGTTAAGCATCCGACTTCCATTCAGGTCATGATCCTGCAGTTCATGGGTTCAGGCCCCACATCCGGTTCTGTGCTGACAGCTCAGAGCCTGGAGCCTGTTTCAGATTCTGTGTCTCCGTCTCTCTCTGTCCCTCCCTTGTTTGTACTCTGTCTCTCTCTGTCTCAAAAATAAATAAACATAAAAAATTTTTTTAAAAAGGAATGAATCTTGCCATGAGCAATGACATGCATGGAGCTAGAGAATATAATGCTAAGCAAAATAAGTCAGAGAAAGACAAAAGCATATGATTTCACTCATATGTGAAATTAATGAAACAAAACAAATGAGCAAAGGGAAAAAATTAGATAGCCAGGCAGAGAGAGAGAGAGAGAGAGAGAGAGAGAGAGACTCTTAACTATAGAGAACAAATTGATGGTTACTAGAGGGAGGGATGGGGGTGATGAGTGAAATAGGTGAAGGGAATTAAGAGTACACTTATCAAACACTGAGTAATGTATCAGATTGTTGAACCACTATATTGTATACCCAAAACTAACATCATATTGTATGTTAACCTTCCTAGAATTAAAATTAAAATTGTAATTAAAAAAAAGCATGTGAACTACACCTGAGTGTGAATACTAGTTCTGCTACTTATTAGCTTTGCTACCTGAGTGAGTCACTTTACCTCTCTGGACTTTAATTTCCCTAGAAAACCTCAAAGGCTTGTAAGGATTAAATAAATTAATATGTGCAAGTGAAATGCCCAAGTTTCCAATATCGCCCCAAAAACCAGAGACGGCCAGGGAGACCGAATCACGCATGCAAAAGCATAGGGTGGTTTTATTATGAGCTTATAAGCACGGGCTCACAAACTCCAACAACGCACTGGAACCACGTGGAGAGCGAGCCCTGAACATGGCGGTGTAGGGGCTTCTTTAGGAAGGAGGTGGTACAGGAAATGGTGACACAGTGACAGCATCCATTCCCCACCGCCTATCAATACTGACAGTAACTTTAACCACACATTGATACTTCTAGTGGGAGCCAATCACAACATTTAAAGTATTGACCAATCACAAAGTGGGCCCAGGACCCTCACGTAGGGCGGGGCTAGGACCCTCATGTAGGGTGTGACTAGTCTTAACCTCCATCTTTAGGCCCGCCCCCATAAATGTTAATGGTGTTAGCTGGCCTTCAAGGTCAGAGGGGGAAGTCTGAATCAGACATGCTTCCTTATACAAGGTGCTTGGAAGAGATTATAGCATGTAGCAAGTGCTATGAAAGTGTCATCAAACATATGACTCTGTCACTCCCCCCACTGAAAACCCAGTTTTACATTCTCTGCCTCCCATAAACTCACCCCCCCATAAAGACTTCCCCACCTGCTCCTCCCTGGCCTGCAAAGAGGCTTTGCTGTACCAAAGCACACCTCCCTCTGTATATAGGTCTCCCTTAAGTGTGGGGGGGATCGTATGTCTGAGCCATATCTTGGCCCCCAGCACAGAGCACAAGCCCTGGCACAAAAGCGGGGCCTCAGCAAATGCTTCATGCTTTACAAAGTGCTTTTCACGTCTGTTATGTCACTTAAACCACATCACATACCTACAGACAGAATGCGTATTATTGTCTCCATTTGATAGATGGGGCAGCTGAAATTCTAAGGAAAGGGGCACAGCCAGTGTATGGCAGGGGTGAGGTATGAACTTGGATGCTCTGTGGTCAAAACAGTGGAAAAAGAGCCCTGGGTTAAGGGTTAATCGTGGCCCTTTCCAATTCAATGTTTTTAGACTGATCTCTGGGCTGCATCTTCTTAACTTTATAATGAAGAAGTTGGACTAGAAGGGACCTGAGGGCCCTTCTGGCTGCAGCATTCTATCGGTGGCTGGCTAGTGCTCCCTTGAACCACCTCCTGAGCCTTGCATAGCTGCTGCTCCGCACCTGAAGTCAGCCCTTAGGAAAATAAATGACACTGGGGAATAGGGGCAGGGAGAGGTGACAGCCTGGCTGGGCCCCAATGGAGGCTAAACAGTTGAAGGACTCATTAGATGTTAATGAACTGCAATTGAGCATATTGATTACCTCTCAAATAATTTCCTCCTAATTCATTCCTCCAGGGTCAACAGTTCCCTGGCTTCCCTGGGCTTTCTGCCCACCTTCCTGACTAAATAGTTAAGGGCTTCATGTAAGGGCTGCCAGGCTGAAGGGGAACAGGGCAGTAGGAGGGGAAATGCTAAGATATGTGCCCCCACCTCTGCCTTGCTGCACTTCCCATCTGGTCACAGCCAGTGGAATCCACAGAGCAGTGCAGTCCAAAGGGCTCCATGCTTGGTGTAATGCTCTACTGACCCTGCTTAGAAATTCTTAAATTTTGATCCAGAGGCCCTGCATTTTTATTTTGCACTGGAACTTTCAAATTATATAGCGTATAGCGCAGAATAGAGAGTACTTTATGTAAATGGCGCCCACTAGAGGATGTAAAACGGTAGCCCCGGCTATGAGGACCTTTTAAACTCATGGAGTACAGTCCCTTGGATTGAAGCCCAGAGATGGAAATACAGTTGCACAAGGTCACACAGCCCAGCCAGTCACTGTGAGGATTATAATACAGATGGCCTTTCATTTTTCTTCCCTTGTAGACTTGTTTCAAATATTAAAATCCTCCGTGCTTCTCTGGAAGAAGCCCTTGCACCAGATCACTCCTGTCACCCTCATTTGACAATTGACCTTGTAAGGGATGGAGATCTGCCAGGAGCTTTGGTACCATGACCCCACTACCACTCCCATTGGAGAAAATAGGTTCTTTCTACTTTCTTTCTCAGAAATCCAAGCTTGCTCACCTCCAATTACAGAGAGCTCGCTACGTTACATGGAAAACCATTTTATTGTTACACGACTGTAACTTTTGGGAAGTCTTTAAGAAAATCATGTGAAAATTTACTTCCTTATAATATTTGCCCTTTGATTCTAATTATTTTCTTGAGTAACATGTGGAATTGAGTTGGCACTGTCTCCTCTCAACAACAAATTGTAAGCCAGCAGAGCAGCTTTTCTGGAGGTGGGAAAATAGTGGAGGTGATCTGACCCCTTGGGTCCCATTAGCCCAAGGCATCAGAGTCTCCAGTGGGGAGGCACAGAAGGAGGCATTACATTTATGAGCACTTGGTCTGCTGTGCTTCCAGGCAGAAGAGCACCCAAGAGTGTGGGCAGCCCCTGGCTCGGAGTCAGTGCCCTTGGACATGAAGATTGAGATGAAAGTTGGGCCTGTGAGGCTTCTCAGTTCCCCTGTCTCTCTGCCAAGTCTGCTGAGGCTTGTTACAGAAACAAGCCCATGGGAGGAATGGCAGCCAGGGTATGGGAGGGTTCTGTAGGCCCCAGAAGCTTCTTAGGAAGAAGGGTCTGCTGCTGCTGCCTCTCCCTCTCCCTTGTGACTGAGGGAGAGGCTATTGGCTTGAATCTCAACTTGACAGTCCCCTGGAAGGACTTCTTATGATGCTTGGGATGCATCTGAATAGGTGCCCATAGATAGCTCTCTGACCCCAGGTGCTCGACCTTGGCTGCACAGTGGAATCCTCTGGGGAGCTGTTTAGAAACACCTGTGCTCAGGCCTCATCCCCAGAAACATGCATGTTATCAGTTTGGGATGTGGTCTGGGCATCCGAATTTTAAAAGAGCTCCCAGGTGATTCTAGTGTGCAACTGAGGCTGAAAACCATTCCTCTAAGAGCAGAGCTTCCCAAACTTTAATGGGAAGACAAATTTTGTCCAATGAGGACTCGGATTTGGTAAGTGTAGGGCAGGGCCTGAGATTCTGCATTCCCAGCAGGCTGCCAGAGGGTGTCCATGATGCCAACCCCAAAGAGCATTCTGAGATGTCTTGGAGACAAGAATGCCCTTTGAGTTCTCTTAAGTCTGGGACTGGGTGATAGAGTGGGGTCTGAAGCTGGGAGCTGGACTCGGTGACCTCTGATGCCACTGCAAACCTTTGCAGCATGGGAAGTCGAGGCCCAGGTCATCTATAAAAGCCTTCCGTTTGGTCCTAAGGCAGCAGTACTGGCCAAGTGGAAGGACGCCCACCACTGGTGCAGGAAGATCTGTGAGACAGTTCTCTGATGCTAGGAATTTACAACTAGAAGCCAAGTCCCACAGCTCCTCATCCACTGATCTCAAGAGCCTAGGCATGCACTGACCCACTGCTCTTTCTAAGGATCAGCAGTATGAAAATGCCTGATCCTCCACAGCCTCAGGAGTGAGGCACCTTCAGCCTTCTTCAACTCCCCAGCCTGGCTTCCAAGTCAGGTCTCAAATAGTGATGGGTGGCAGAGGGCCCAGATTCTTTGCTCTCTTGGGCTGCCACTGTTCCCAGGGGCCCAATTAAGCCAGTGCTTTGTCTCTGGGCAGTGGAGGCAGGCATCCCTGGCGCTCTTCGGCTCCACACTCTATCTCTTCATCAGCTGTCACCAGACAGCCCTCATAATGTTGGCAATTCATGCTCAATATTCTTGATGAAAGTGGAACATCAAAACCTCAGCGGGGTGGACACTTGGAGACTTAAGTGAGACTCTTCGTGAAAGAGCTATCTTCTCAGCACAAGAAATCAACAAAGCTCCTTTTCCAATGTTGTCTTGTATTATTATTGTCATTCTTGTTGTTGTTGTTATTTTCCCTCCCTTGCATCTAAGTAAGAACAATATGTCTTGCTTTCATATACATATATATATATATGCTTTCATATATATATCAAATATATATATATATTCTGTCTCTCTGGCTGATAGCAATCTTTGCCTCTTGTTATAATAAATATTGATTGGCACTATTAGGAGACATTAGGGCTTTAATCTTCTGGCTGCCTGCTCGCTGGCTCACTGATGTGGGTGTTAGGGAAGAAGATTATATGTGCTCACACACCTGTTTTGCCACTCACCTTTCTCCTGCAGCAAAACTTGGGCTATTAATGCCATGGGGAATTGACTTTCCTGTAATGTCACTTTCTCTTTTCACTTTTCTTGTGGCTCCAAAGAAAGGCACTTTTCTGATCAGCCAGTCCTTGGCTTTTACCACCCACACAGCCCCCTAAAGCTCAGGTGAAGAGAAGGGGTGCACACAGTCACTCTTTTGTTCTTTCTTCATTCTGTCATCAAACATGTGCCAAGCACCTAGTGTGGGACCACCCCACAGCTGGGCCCCATGAATGCAGAGCTCCATGGGACACAGTCCCTGCTCTCCCAGGGCTCCTGGTCCAGTGGGGGAATGATCCCATGTGTGATCAGCATGACAGCAGGGAGACAGAGCAGCCACGTGAGTGGCAGAGCAGAGGTAAGGGAAATTTAAAGCTCAAGTAGGATTGAGATATCATCATGTCCTGGTGGAGGGCTCCTTTGGGACCAGACCATCTGAAGCTTTCAGAAAACGGATGACCCTGAGGGGAGAAGAGAAGTGTCCAGAGCAGTGTCCATGTCTGCTTTGAACCCCTGCCATGCCACTGACCCACTGTGTAACCTGGGACAGGCCACTATCCTTCTCCAGCGTCCATCCTAAAATGAAACATCAACCTCACCAACTTCTCGGAGCTGGGGGTTCCTGTATCCCTCCACCAGAAGGATGCCTTCTTGGAGGCAGAAACCACTCAGTGTGGGTTGTCCCCTAGGTGGAAGGTGTCTGTGACAGTGGTTCGATCTTGGTAAGGGGATGGTAGGTCCTTGTGCTCAGGAGGACAACAGGAAGATACAACTCATTTGCCAAGGAAGGGCAAGCTGACTAGACCTGGGCTCTTTTCAGAAGTAGGAGGAGAAAAGAGTGAGCATTTCTTATGCCAGGCAAAATGGAAGGCCTGTTCACATGCATGATGGCATTAAATCCCTGAGACAAGCCTATGAAGCGGAGATGATTATACTCACTTCACGGAGGAAAGAGTCTGAGGTGTGGCAATGTTTTAACTATTCAGCACTACACAATACAGCGGGTAAGAGCTTGGGCTCTTGCTCAGACTGTTTGATTTGAAGCTTGGCTCTTATTAGTCAGGGGAACTTGGACTATTATTTTAACCTATATAACCTCCAGTTTTCTCAACTCTACAATGGAGATAAGAATAATACTCACTTCACTGAGGAATAAATGAGATGATATATGTAACCAACTTGGCTAACACATGGCAAGGGCTCAAAGGTCTTTGTTACTAATGGCTGAGGGCACAGAGTCACTGCACAAAAGGGCTACAACTTGAAGTTAAGGCTGATTCCAAAGCAAACACTCTTTGAAGTGCTCTGTGCCCTCATGTTTCTGCTTCCTCACTGGCATTGCCATTCGAGTCTTTCTTTCCACTTGGGCTAAATGAAGCAGCCAAAGGATGCCTTCCTACCAGGTAGACCTATAGAACCTAGGTGCTAGAGTTCAATGCAGAGTGATAAATGCTGGAAGGGAGGAGGGAATGTAGGCCTAGAGTGCAGCTAACGATTGGCATTTCTGGGAGGAGAAGGGAAGCTGTTACAGAGACTGCTCTGGGAATTACCATCCAGGATCCACTCTCCCCCTCATCCCTAGGGACAAAGCCTTGATTTTTGTCCATGATGGCAATGCCTAGCCAAAAGACTATAGTTTCTAGCCTCTCATGTTACATGTGACTAAATTTTGACCAATGAAATATAAAATGAAATGTCATGTGGGGCTTCTGGAGAAGCTGCTTAGATGACAGCTGACTCAGCTAGGATGTGTGCCCTTGCCCTTTCCTGTTCTCTACAATGGTAATGTGATGACTGGAGCTCCAGCAGCCATCTTGAACCTTAAGGAGACCTTGAAAATTAAGCTGTGGAAGTAGACAGCCAGAAGGAGTCAAAGCCCTTGATGACTTCAACGTGTCACTGTGCCATCACTGAACTACCCAGACTTTAGGCATGCAAGAAGCATGTGAGACTATAAACTCTCATGTGTTTAAGCCAGATTTTGGGGGTATTTCATTTCCTTGTATTGAGTGAAATTCTTAACTGATTCAGAAAGCTTCCTGGGGAAGGAATAATTTGCATAGACCCTTAGGATAAGTCATTCCAGGCAGAAGAAATAGCCAGTCCAAGGCATGGGGGGTTGAAATATGTGACACATGATACATTTGGCAAGGATAACCAAGGAACTGGGACATATGGTGGACACTCTGAGTTCTAGCCACACAGGACTTCTGGCTAAATATACCACACACTCACTGTACAGTGTCCTCACCTGGCCTCCTCTTCAGTAACTCTGCGACCAGAAGCTTCAGTTCTAATTGCTCACCAACTCTTCTTGTCCTTATATTGAACCAAAATCAATGCTATTTTCTGGTAGCCAGGCACTAAGGTCTCCATTTCACAGATGAGGAAACTGAGGATGAACAAGGTGTGCTGACCTGACCTAGGTTACATAGCCAGTAATAGCAGAGCTGGGATTTGAATCCCAGTTGGCCTGAGTCCATTGCGCTCTTAATACTACTGATTCTCAAGCGTTAGCATGTGGCAAAATTACCAGGAGAGCTTGTTAATTCATGGATTGCTGGGTCCTACTCTAGTGTTTTAGATTCAGAAGGTTTGAGGCTAAGCCTAGAGTTTGCGTGGCAAATAGGGTCTGGTGCTGCTGGTCTGTAAACCTACTAGGAAAACCACTGGGTTAAAGCACTAGCTGGGGACAGGGTTGGCAGGTATAGAGCAGGCACTCTCAGGTTCAACAGAAGTAACAGGAAGTGAGCTGGCATAGAGCAGCAGGGCAAGCATTGAAGCAGGAGAGCTTCAAAGCAGACCTGGAGACTCAAAAGACGACAGATGGGGTAATAAGAATGTGCCAGGCCCACCAGCCCCAGGGAAAGGAGAGGATCTTCAGTGGGCAAGGCCCAGGGAGGTGTGAGGACAGCCTGGTGCCAGAAAAGGGAGGGTCTGCTCTCAGTTGGCCACTTGTTTAGTGAAAACCCTCTCCTCACACCCCCTCCTCTTTAGCAAAAAGAAAACAACCTCAGAGCATGGCTGAGTTCCGCAGACATTCTTCATGGCACATCAGGAGACTTGGGAGAAGCCAGCAAGACCATCCTGGCTTCTTGCCTTCTAGTGTCACACTCAACTTCTCCTTACTTGTCTAGGAATTCCTCTACCTCCAAGTAAGGCAGCTTCAGGCATGTAGGGAGAAGTCTGGCGCTGCACCACTATCACTTGTTGTGACCTCTCTGGGCTTCAGTTTGCTCATCTGTAAAATGGGAGCTAGGAGTCCTTGCCCATTCTCCCTACTCTTAACCAAGACCAGTGAGGTTGCTATGAGATGAGATGCGCAGAGTACTCTTTGAACCACAGAGGACCATACAGAGGTGGAGGGTGTACACCAAAAATCTCTATTTGGTTCTCATCTGATGGCCCAGACTGGGCTGACCCAGCAGTGGCCTCTCCTCCTTGGAGCTGATAAACTTTCAACCTTAACCCTGACTTTCCTGGACACCTGCCATTCTCTTTTGAAAACTTGACTGAGGCGCTGTGACTTAGCAAAAGGGTGCTTCGCTTGGAGCTCTGGAGCTCCTGAGCCCTCTTGCCTACTGTCTGCTGGGCCAGTATGGAGAGCACCTGAGCTGGGCCCAGGCCCAGCAAGAATGCTGAGAATTCCAAACTGGTTAGCTGCTGGCAGTTTCCAACTGAAATGCAAACAGACACCACCCTTAGTTCCCAGGCTGGATTTCTTTGACTTACTGGCTTCCAGACTCTAGAAGGGCTAATACTGACCTACTGGGAAGAGAGTCAGGATGAAGAACATTTTTGTAGGCCAGAAACCAATCTGAATCTAATTGCAAAGCTCCAACCAGATGTGAAAGATTCCATAAGCCCACAAGAGGTTGCTTGAACTGAAGACTATGGTGTAAATATTTTCCTACACATTCATGTGAGGGGGGGGGTTGTTTTTGTGTCTTAATCGTGCCCTGTTGGCTTGTCAGTTTTCAGGCTATAAATTCCTAGAGGGCAAGGAATAGATTTGCAGGGGTGGGGAATCGAAAATAGTGCTGAAGAGTGTGACAATGATGAGGATTATAGGGTTGGGGTTGTTGCTGGTGGGTGCAGTATAAGTGGATAGGAAAAGGAGGAGGAGGAGAAGGGGAGCTGGGAGAAGAGGTGCTGGAGGAGAGGTGGGTGTGAAGGTGAAGGAGGAAGATGTGAGGCTGATGCAGATGAAAACAGTGAGTGAGGGGGGGTGGCAAAGGTAGTGATCTGAGTTGTCCATACCCCTCTGAAGGCATATTTCCCTCTTCTCTCCATATATGTCTGTTTCCCCTTCTAGAGCCTCCTCTGGGGCAGAGCCTGTGCCTCACTCACCTTGTGTGTTCTAGTAAGTACCCAAGTACCCTACAAATAGTGAGTCTCAACAGTCCTTGCTAATGAGCGAAGGAGCAAGTTGGGGGAGGGTGTTGTGTCAGGAGGTGTGGTGAGGATGGCCATGATGACTGGGAGGAAGCAGCCATGTTGAAGCAATCCTATATCGGCCGAGGCATTGCAGAATGGAAGTCCATGTCCCTGGAGATCAGAAGTGGAACTCTACCCAGGAAACACAGTAGATGGTGCTCCATGACGATGGCTAAGTGCATAATGAGGACCAGTGTCCTGGGCCCAGTAGGCCCCAGACTGGCAGCCGAGATGACAGCAACAGTAGCAGCAGCAGCAGATTTGGGGATTTGTTGATTTGCTGAGCCTGCCTGCTGAGTACAGGCTGTTTTTCCATAATCATCTTTTGTCTGGGTGAACAATAGAAGTGAGGGGAACATCCAGGCAGGTGGGGGACAGAGCTTGACAGGACCCAGGAAGAGAACAGGAGACTTCCACACTACTTACAAAGAGCTGCCCTGGTCCATGTCTGATGTCTGCCTTCCTAGCTCAGGCACTCTGCTGTAGCCCCCACAGTGACCCCAGAGGCTGCCGAGAATCATCGGGGTCCCAATCCCAGCCAGGCTGGCTCACATACCTCCCTGCACACCTCTTTCCCTCAGAAGCTTCCAGGCTTTTGATAAATGCAGGCCAGTTCAGCCCCTGAGGAAGGCATGCTGCTCCTGGGAGGAGCCTTGTTGACATTCGACACTCTAGGAGGAGGATGGTCCAGGGAGGGAGCAGGGTGGGGGTGGGGGCTGCAGCCCATTCCTTGCAGAACAAAAAGAGATTTCTTTCTCCCTTGCACCAGCTGCTGAGTCTCCAGCTCTGGTTCAATCATTTTTCAAATTGTAATAAATTAACATTTTCTGGAGCAGTAAAACCACATGGAGAGGCCAAATTACCAAATTTGGGGATGGCCTCAAGCCCATGTGGGCCTGCTTCCCCTCCCTCCCCCCATTCTTGCTGGGGACTGGGGAGGGGAGAGCCCCAAGGAACAGCTTCTTCCATTTCAGTTACACCTTTCCCTGGGCTGCCTGGGGCCCCCCTCCCCCTGCTCCTTGCACACAGCCCTGCCTGTCACCTCCTCTTTGTTGACATTCCCTCTGTCTCTCCCACCGCACAGAATGTAGCACAGGACTGTTTATTCCCATTTGGCAAGGCTGCCAATGGACCCAGGAAAAGAAAGAGGAGGAAGGGTGGTGTTGAGACCCCGAAGCAGAGATTAGAAGTCCTGGAATCCCAATTCCTCAACTTAAAATTGATTTTTCCCCCACTGAATTGTGCAATTGACAGTTTAGACAGGACAAGGAAACCCACTGACTGTTGGGATCATTCTCTCGTCTTAGCAGGGCAGCGGCTCCCTAATCTAAGTCCTCGAGGGAAGACATGTCCAGAAATTAACTCTGCTCTCAGGAAGTTTTCTTTTACATATAAAACCCTTCCTTGTTGAGATACACAAGTGTTCAGTTACTTGTGATGGTGTGGTTGACATTTGCTGAGTGCCTACTATGTGTTAAGGAGCATTCTGGGTGCTTCTGTGCATCACCTCATTGAGTCCTCACCTAATGCCTCCAGGTGGGTGTCACTACCCCTGTGTGACAAATGCAGGTTCTGTGTGACAGAAAATGACGTTCATAAAAGTAAAATGACTTTTTGAAGGTCACCCCTCAGAAGCAGGATTCATATTCAGGTCTACTGGGCCCCAAAGCAGTGCTTCCTTCTACCCCCAGTGCCCCTGTTACCTTTTCCCACTGCTGTGTTCAGGGGGCCCAGCTGCCCATCACAGCCTTCCTGTGGTGTCCCTTTCTCCTCAGATACAGGAGTGCCCACACACCTGAGCCAGCTTTACTGTCCTGTCACCAGCTGAGTTTGCCCTCTCAGGGCCACTCGGTCCTCACCCCTAGCAATGGGCAGCTGCAATGTTGGCCTCACGGTGGAATGGGGTCTGGCTTGAGTTGGAAGCTGCCAAAACGTAAGCTCTGTGGAAGGAAAGTGCAACTGTGCACACACCAAAGTGCAAAGATGTTCAGGGCATTGCCTCACTGGGGGATGAGATGAATTGGAGATTGATACAGCGGAACTTTTTGCTTTTTCCTACAGACCAAAGGTAAAAAATAGTGAGTCCAGCTGTGGTCTGATACTAGGACCCTTGGTTTCCTCAGCTCTGACAGGTTACAGTTTGGTAGCATAAAGTCCTTCACAATCTGGATCCCATCGACCTTCCAAAACTTATTCCCCACCCCTTGTCTTTATATATTTTATGCTTCAACCAAACTCAATAGTCCTCCTGCCTTTATTCGTGCTGTTCCCACCACCTGGAACACCTACTCTTCTCACTTTCAGCTATGCAAATCCTACCCACCAGTTAGAGCCCAGCTTAACAGCCACTTCCTATAGGAAGCTATCCTGGTTTGCTTCACCATGACGCTTGCCTCTTCTCTGCCTCCTAAGCTAAAAGAAACTTTCCTCCTCAGAATCTCAATAGCACTTTATCACATCCTCTCTTAAGGCACTAGCCACTTTCTCCCTGGAATTAGAATTGTCAGGATATACATCTTGGATCCATCCTAGAGCCTTTCTTGGAGCCGTCAGAGGGAGAAATTATGTTGGATTCATTTTTGTATCTCCTGGCCCTTTAGCCCTGTTCTGGTTCTTCCCAGCTGCTGCCCTTGAGCAACTTACTTTCCAACTCTGAGACTTGATTTTCCAGTGCTTTTACAGGATGAAAACATCACTTACTACCACTCAGGATTATAGTAAATATTAAACGTGGGACCAAAAGGCAAAGCCTCCCCTCCCTCTTGGCACACGGCTGGTATCCAATAAATGTTTGCTTGTCATTACTCTGACAGGGTCTGATGAATGGATGAATGAATGAGAAGATGAATTAATGTTCCTTGATCCAGATGGCTGTAGCCTAAGGCATGAGGCCTTCTCTGGCCTTCCTGCCCTCTCCTTCAGGCAGACCTACCCACCAGCACACACTCACACCCTTCTGTTCTGGTGCCAGTCACCCCAGGCCCATAGTTTATGTGCTGAAATTCCCAGAAGCTGAGACTTCCAAACAAACCCCCCAAGTTTGGATTTATCAGCCATGCTATTAAAACAATCATTTTCAGCTGCCTAATGTTTCCAACTTCTGCTCTAATCCAGTGGGTAAATATTTACGGAGCCTGACACCACTCCTAGGCCACTTGCTCTGCTGCCAAACAATCATTTCCTTTGCAGCTCCACTGGTTTGATATTTTTAGGAGCAGGGGAAGATGGCAGTGTGTGCGCGCGTCTGTGCATGTGTGTGTGTGTGTGGCGGGTGTAGCCCATTAGAGAGGCCCGGCCTTCATTGTGGTGAGTTCCTGACTGAGGAGAGACAGAGGATAAAGTGGGCCTTGTTCCTTCCTTCTTCCCAGATGTCCCCACAATGGGTCAAGGAAGCATGGGCTTCTTGTAGTGTGCTCAAACCCTCAGGGGTCCCCCCTCTTCGGCACCTGGCCCCCGCAACACACAAAGCTATCTGGAACAAATTGGTATCCAGGCTGATTTGCTATATAGAGTCAACAGAGAAGTCTTGAGAGACATGGACAGGCTTGGGGGCCTACCCCAATTCTGCCAGTCACTAGGTGGGTGGCCCTGAGCATGGCCCTTCACCACTCTGAGTCTGGTTTCTCATGTGTGAACTGCAGGTAAGAGGGCTCAAAGCACAGTGCCTGGATAAGGGTAGAGGCCCTGTAAACAGTGTTTTGGAGAGAAGATATAAAGCATACACTCCATTCTCTCACGAATGGTCATTCTCTCAGCACCCCTATGCTCTTGCTCACGCCCTTCCTTCTGTCTGGAACATCCTCGGCATAACTCAGAACACACAGCTCCCTGCCCTAGGAAGTCTTCCCTCATAGTCCTGAGAAAAACAACTGCTCTCTCTATGTCTCTCTCATGGACAGAGCACTTGTAGTGAATGAAGGCTGAGTCATACTCATCTCTATAGCCTCAAAGCTACACAAAGCTCTCAATGAGTCTTATATTGCGTGTATGAATATTTGTTTAATATTTATGGATTGGTTGAAAGAGGGGAAGAAGGAAAAGGAGGGTTTTTAGCTTGAGCTCTTCAGGACACTTCTTCATCTCCCTCACAGGGGAGAACAATAGGAAGAGAGAAAGGAATCGACATTAATTGACTGCTCCGTGCAGGCAGGGACCTTGTCCATATTATTCCCACTGCACCCCAGAATTTAGAATGGTGTCATGACATTGAAGGAGCCCCCACTGTATGTCAAGCAATAAATGCTTTACATGGATTAACTCACTTAATCCTTACAACAGCTCTACAAAGTGGATGTCCCATTTTAGAGATGGGGTAACTGGAGCACAGAAAGGTTAAGTCACTGAACCAGGGTCACACAGGTAATAAAAGGCAGAACCATGTTTTGAACCCAGGCAGTCTGACTTCAGAGCCTGCATTCTTACTACACTATCCAACCTCCCTTAGGAAGTACTCAGGGAATGTTTGTTGAGTGAATGAATAAATGCCTACTGTGATACATGTTCCATAGGTTATATAACTGACTCCTAACAGCAGCCATTCCTTGGAGGGCAAGTGCAATCATCTTCATCGCTCAGTTGAAGAAACTGAAGCTCAGAGATGTGAAGTAATCTTTCCCAGGTCATATAGTTAGGAAGCAGCCAAGTTAAGACTTGCATTCCATTCTCCCAACTTGCCTTTGGTGTCCTGCCTGGCCGTAAGCCCCAAAGGAAGACCAACAGGGCACTTTGTTCTTATCGTTTGGTACACAGAGGGGAACAGGACTTCTGGACTCAGAGATTCCAGCACCCTGAGAGATTAGGCTGGAAATGACCATGGATAGCATCCACCCTGTCCCTTGAGATTGAAGATAGGGTGCTGGGTCCAGAGAGATGAGCAGTTTCCCAAAGGCCACACAGCAACTAAGCCAGAATACTTGAGCCCACTCAGTGCCTCTGCTCCCCTCTCTTGGTCAGGGCTCCCCAGGCCCCCTAGGGGCCAGCCAGGCCACATACACATTCCCCCAGGGAATGGGCTTCTGTGAGCTGGAAACCTAGAAGAGTGTAATGAGGAGGAAAGAGTCCAGCAGGGAGAAAATGGGTTGTTGCAGTGGAAGAATTACAAACAGATCAAGTTACAATGGATCCCGTGTCATTAGTAATTGTAGTGTCATGATGATGCCTGGGACATGGTAGTGATGACGGTGATGATAATACTCAGGAGAAGGGGGAGAAGGAGTAAGAGGATCGGGCATCATGGAGTGCTGTTGCCAAGCCTATCAGGATCCTCTCTTCCCTCTCAGACTGAGATTTGCTCAGCCCACTCTAAAGAAAAGATAGCCTAGGCAAGACCACTGGGGATGACCCCGTGGGCCGGGCTCTGCTCAAGGGAGCCTGGCACAGGTGAACACTGAGGGCTAAAATTCAGCCCCGCTCCTTAGACTAGGCCACGTGCCCTGCCCTGGGGTTAGGTCATTCCCAGAAAAAGGGATGCCCTTTTCTAATTGCACAAAGACTCTATGGGTGTTAGCAATGGCCCTGAGCTGCAGAACACACATACTGGGGATGAGATAGGTACTGGTTCTATAGCCCATTTCTTCGCTGGCTGTGCCAGCACCAGACAACTTATATCCCTCCTCTGTTTTCTCTGTGGAGCCAAATGGCTGTGACCTTAAATCTGGCCCCTCTTAATAACTCCCTTGGGATTTGACCTTCAATCCATCACTTTGTTTCTCTGAGCCTTAGTTTCCTTATCTGGGGAATGGTGCAGTGTCAGGAGGGCAAAACGACATAGATAACACACTGAGGAATGTCTGGCACAGAGTAGGAGATAAACCAAAATGGATTCTCTACTTTACCCCTCTCCCTATATCCCCTGAGTGCTATATCTTTGCTCTGCTTTTGTTTGGGACCCAAACTCCTTCCAGACACTGCCCTCTTCCATCACACAAGAAGCAAGGATTGGAAAAGAAAAATTGGCTGCAGGATGTCAATGAAGGAACGCTAGGCAGTTTCTCCTGAGTGTTTGTGGCCAAGATCTAAACATCTGGGCCAGTAATGCCCTGTCTGGCTGTCTGGGAAGTTCCCACTGGGAATTAAGGAGGCTGCAAGATCCCTGGGCCTCTCCTTTCTCCCCTCTGCTTCCCCTCCCCAAGGCTTCTGAGAGGCTGAGGTGATGGATGGGGCCCTGCCTTCCCCTTACCACTTCTTTGATGAGAAGAAAGAAAAGTCCACCTGAGTCTCAAATCAAAAACAGGTGCATTGCCTCTAAGTCAGACTGGGCCCTCTCTGGGGTCTGCAAGAAGGTTGGGGGCTGAAGGGAGAAAGGGAGAATGTGATAAATCACACTGTCAGGTGGGGGTGCTACCCTCCAGCTGTGATAGGGACCTCCAGCTGCCCCAGGTCTGCCTTCCTCCTAGGATAAGTGTATGCCCATCACAAGAGGTGGGAGCAGGCAACCATCTCTACCCATTCTTGCCTGAAAACTCAGCACCAGCTCTGCCATGCACACACTACCTTCCTTCACTTCAGCTTCCCAATGCATGTCCTCACCCATATTCTCACAGCCCCTGAATGCCCACATCTGGGATGCTGGAGCATTGGGGTCCAGCCTCAGCTTGCTACCACCTTCCTGCAGGAACCTGTCCCTCTTTGGACATTGGCCCTTTTATTTATACCACAGGTGGAGGTTAGATTCTTCTGAAAGCTGAGATATAGAAGGCAGGCC
The DNA here is from genome assembly GCF_006229205.1 of Suricata suricatta. Classification (NCBI taxonomy): domain Eukaryota; kingdom Metazoa; phylum Chordata; class Mammalia; order Carnivora; family Herpestidae; genus Suricata; species Suricata suricatta. The sequence continues at coordinate 50,127,492 of NC_043717.1, forward strand.
ATGGGCCTTGGATTTGTATCTCAGGGGTAAAGCTCAGCAGGGAGTGGGTTATATGTGCAATCCATAATTGGTGTTTAACTCATTGCTGCCCCAAACCTCTTCCAGCACTGATATTCTCCAATTATTTCCCCCTAAGAGCTAGTCAGGCCCCCCCAAAGTCAGTGAACAAAAAATGCCAGACAGATTCCTCAGCATGCTGACACTGTGGCCCACGCGTAACCCCAGTCCCATGCCTCGTGCAACACACATGCCCTGGCAGGGCCTTGTCCATTACACAAGGGTCTCTAGCTTTCTAAAGGGAAATGATGAGGACAAATCTGAGAAAACAGATCTGGAAGAAGCAGTGATCAGGCTTCCTGGGATTGACAGTCACTGTTGAAAAAGAAATAGCTACATAAAACATGAGCTGGGAGAGTCCTCAGAGATCTGGCATGCGTGCTCTTCAGGGGCAAAAGGAAGCCCAGGGATCAAATGGAAAAGGCCACACAGTCAATCAAGGGCAGATCCGAGACCAGGCCCCAGTCTCTGGATTCTAAATCTCCCTCCACTCCCAGAGGCTGCATTTGCTAAGCAAACTGAAGAGAGTTTCTGACCCAGAGCCTCCTCCACTCTCGGATTCCAGGAGCGACTGACATCCCCTGCCTGACTTCCTGCTTTGGCCTTTGAAGGCCAGGGCAGGGGCCAAGGCCCACTCCATTCGTCCAGTTTGAGGCCACCGTGGAGTCAGGGCAGAAGGGAGAGGGGAGAGGAAGCAGAGGAGAAAATAAATGGAAGGCCATGGGAGAAGGGAAAAGAGGAAAAAGGGCCAGGAGAGAGAGAAAGGAGGGAGTGAAAGCTGGAAGTTGATAAGGAAGAAAGGAGAGGACAGACACCCTGGAGAGGAGGTTAGAACACGGGCTGTGAGAAGCAAGACAGGCCAGGAAAGGAATGGAGGGTGTACAGGTAGGAGAGAGCTACACCCCACAACAGAGGCAAGCTGGAAAAAGCAGCAAGGAAACTGGGCCTGCAAACGGGCTTGAGAACAGGGCTCCGGCCCAGGGGTCTTCCCTCCCCACGTTTCTCAGAGCTTCCCCAGGGGCAGCAGGGGCCAATTGAAATGAAACACCTCGTCACTGGGCCCAGGGAGGTGACCCTCGGCATAAGAGGATTAGGGAGACTTCCAAGAGGAAATGGGAGGGTGCCAGGAGTGGGGGAGCCCTACACAAACTCCTGCTGCCCCCACCTCAAGCCAGGGAGAAGGCAGGCCTCTGAGCCCACCACAGCTGTGGAGCGCTAGTGCCCCCTTGTGGTTACAGTGTTCAGCTTGCCTGGTGGCCGGTCGGTCTGGAAAATCAGGTGGGCGGGGGCACCGGATTGGACTTTGGTCTCCTGAAGGAGACCGATGTGACAGAGATCCCAGGGGATAGGCCAGTGGCTTTGCTGGAGGCCTCCAAGACCTTCAAGCATCGATAGAAACCAAAACAGTGAGCCTGGGGGTTTCCCCCGCAGCCTCTTATTTTTTCATAAGGGACCTGCATGAGATTCTGAGGCAAGAAAAAACTAGGGCACTCTTGGGCCTCAGAATGCCCCCCCGACCCCAGTGGCACAGTTTTCATCCCTGCTATCCTGGTCTCTGCCTTTCATCTCGGCTTCTGGGTGCCTCCCACTTCAGTGCATGTGAGTATGAGGTGATCGAATGCATGGTAAGGGGGGGGACCAAGCAGGGCCACCCCAAGGAGGGCGCCACACAGCTGACCCCAGAGGCCTCACAGGGAGCTGAGCTGGAAAAGGCAGTCACCTGGAAGATTCAGGAACCCTGGGTTACACCTTACCTCCATGCCTGTCTTGCTGTGCAATTTTGAGTACATCCTTGCTCTCTCTAGGCTTCAGGTTTCCCATCTGGAACCAAAAGATCTTGGCCTCAGTGTTTTTTAAGAGCCTATCCAGCTGTAACACGCGGCAATGTTATGATTCCTAAAGACAGTTTGAAGAGGAAACTAGTCCAATGCTGGGCAGAGTTAGTGCTCTATTATGATTTTGAGAGCCAGTTTGCACATACAACCATGAGGACATTTCACTTAGCCCTCAGCCTCCATTCTTCCAGTGCCCTCAGCAATGCTTCTGCTCCAGATCTAGCCAGATAGACCCATGGGGCCTAGTCAGGCCTGCTCAGAGACAGGGGTGCCTTCTCTCAAATAAGGGGTCAAGGGCAAGAGGCCAACCTTTCATTAGTCCAAACAGTACTCCTCATATGTCCATTCAGAGCCCAGAGCCCCAGGGTGGATGGAAAGTGCAGGGTCAGCAAGATCTTGCCAGTGAGCCCAGACCAAGGCAGGAGCCTTCACCTGGAAATGGAAAAATCTGAGCCTGGCTCAGCTCCCCTAGAGAGGAGAGGAGGGAACCCAGGGAGTACAGGGAGGTGAAGGGCACCTCAAGGAGGCCAGCTTGCTCAGGCAGGGGAAGCCCTCACCCAGCCCAGTGTGTGAAAGCCATGAAAGAAAACTAAGCCCTGGAAAAGGGTGAGGGAGGCAGGGTCACCCATCTAGAGAAATGAAGCAGAGAGAAGGCTAAGCAAGTGTCATTGGTTTTAGAGTCAGTTCAGTACTTGAGTCTGTCTGCCAATCTCTCTGTGTCTTGGTGTCCTCGTCTGTAAAATGGAGATATTAGTACTCACCTTGCAGAGCTATTGTGAACATTAAGTAAATTAATATTTATAAAAACACTTAGAATAATCCCTGGCATCTGGCGAGTGTGTGTGTGTGTGTGTGTGTGTGTGTGTGTGTGTGTGTTTTCATTCTTTCTCTCCATTTCTATTCTGAACCCCCAGGAAATCCTGTCTGAGAGCACACCAGACCAAGAAATTCCGGAATGTTCTGGCTGGCAAGAAACTTATACTCTAAGGGTAAAAGGAATTGATCAGGTTCAAATTCCAGACCTGGCCCTCCTGCCACACACTATAATACAAAAGAGTGCATTTCAGGGGCACCTACATGGCTCATTCAGTTAAGCATCTGACTTTGGCTCAGGTCATGGTCTCACTGTTCATGAGTTTGAGCCCCATGTCTGGCTCTGTGCTGACAGCTCAGAGCCTGAAGCCTGCTTCAGATTCTGTGTCTCCCTCTCTCTCTGTTCTTCCCCCACTTGTACTGTTTCTGTCTCTCAAAAAATGAATAAATGTAAGAACAAATTTTTTTTAAAAAAAAGAGTGCATTTCAGTACAGAGAGGAAGAAAGAGTTGCCTAAGATCACACAGCAAATCGTGGTTCAGCTGAGTTTTCTTCACTTTCAGATCTTAGCATTGCTTTTTGTCCTTGCCCTGATGGGTGTCCTCCGGTGCCCATGTTTGCCAACCCTAGCCCTGAATCTTTTCAAATGGGATCTTGACAGGTATTTCAATAAGGGGACCATCATCTGAGAATGAGGAGACTTGGCTCTGGTTTGTTGGAGGTCCTGTCTCGCAGTCAGTTTGCCTCCTCACTCCTGCATCCTTTGGAACCAGATATTTTTCCAGCTGGAAGGAATCTTGTAGATCACTTTGTCCCCAGCTTCCCCTTCCATCTGTCATCTGCCATCAGCAGCCTCCATCTTCATACCTTCCCCCATCCCCCAACCTCCCCAGACTCTGCTTCCCCCTACAGGTATTTAACCCTAAATAACCTAGACCTTCCCTGGCCTCTTGTCCCAGTTCCCTGGGGGCTGGTCATGGCTGGTTGAAAGACTTGCTTAGGCAGGTGATTGACATGGAACAAGACAGGCAGGGAAATGGAGGCATCAGTCTTGTCCAGCTCAGCAGCCCTGGCTGTCCCGCCTTGCCATGGCCCTCAGTCCTGCCTCGACACCAGCTGTTGTCTGTTCCCATTTCCTGCTTGGAGTGGCCAACCCAGGCAAGGGTGGGTTTGCGACTCAGGCAGGACTTCAGGCCCCTGGGAAATGAGACTAGAGGCCACCATCATCAGGGCCTAAGGAGCTGGAGGCACCCTCTCACCCTTCCACTACTGCCCCCTCCATCCCTGCAGCCATGCTTGGGCTGGGGTATTTCCTAGCACCTGGGCTAGACCTGTTTCCAATGAATCATGTCTATGCATTCCCACCTTGCCCCTGGGAGCCAGCTCTTCACTCTTAATAGATCTCACGGTTAAGAAGTTTTTTCTTGCTACTCAGCGCTAGTGCTTAAAGTGCAGTTACACTCTGAAAATTGACCATAAAATGACACCATGGGGTCCACATTTATCCTCCAGCCACAATTCCAGACCAGCTTGGTTCAGTTTTCAGGTTGAAAAATGGCTTTCTGTGTCTTCAAAATCCACCCAAGTCCTAAATCTGCCTCGGTGCTTCCCCCTCAGTGGTGCCTCCCTCCCCCAGGCCAAGGGAGAGGCAGTTCCTTGGACTGCTTAGATGGCAAAGTCAGTCCGGCTCAGCTCAGCCCATTTCCTGCCAAAGTTGGGGGGGCGGGGGCAACTCTAAGCGTACGAGGATGTAGACAGAGATGGGCCCAGCCTACCCAGGTCTGGAGGCCTCCAGAGGGCCTCCATGCTGTGATGAAAGCTGGAGTGAGTCCTCCTGCCTAAGGGCAGGACTAGGGACAAGGCCAAGAGGGAGCCTTCTCAGCTCAGAATTCTCTGCAGGGCCTCTGGGAGACAGGGTAGGAAAGGGAGGAATCCTGGAGGTCTCCAGAGGCCCTCCTGCCCATTCCTCTGCCTCTAGGCAAGGACGGCCCTCCATTACATAACTCTGCTGCTCAGCAAGATTCGCCAGTCTTGGGTGTGCCACTCAGTTGTGTGGCCAGGGAGGAGGTCCAGGAGACCAGTGAGTTCAGGGCCAAGTAAGGGCCAGACTCAGACACACTCTGGTCTGGAGATCACCCCTTTTGCAAGTCTGGATAAAGAGGCCCCTGACAGTATGGATGTGGGGGCCACAAGCTTTCAGACTGAGCCCTAGGGGCTGTCCGTTAGGCCCTTGGCTGTCTAGATTAAAGCTCAGGCTGGCTACCTGCAGGAGGACCCTCTGTAGTGTTTCCCCTCCTGTTTACTCTAACAAGCCTGGTTATCTGGTTCCCAAGCCCAGAGCAAATTAGAAGCAATAAATCAAAAGGAGGACAGAGGGGCTGCTGGAAGCATGCACACTAAAAGTGTCAAGAAGTGAGAGCTGACGGCCTGACAGCAGGGGAGTAGGCACTAAAACTAGTAAAATACAAAACAATCCCAACCAGGTACACAAGCTCAAAGGTCGCAAACAAACTGGGGCCATTTTGTGCAGGGGGGGGTGGGGGAAACAGGCCTGAGATCACGACGGCACAGTGCTAATGATGGGGGTTAATGATGATATTGCCAAAGCTTTAGAAAGAGCCCAATTATGCTCTGTTGAAAGAGGCAGGGAAGATAGGGAATATGTTTCCTGAACACTTTCACTGACAGGAGTAGTCTCTTTTTCTAAGTGCACACTCATGGGAATAAAACCTCACCTCCCAGATAAATCTGAAAGTCTGCCATGCCTCACTCCTCAAGCCCTGCAGAGCTGAAGTTGGCCGGGTTCCCCATCCCACCAAGAACTAGTGTGCTGTGGGCACCCATTTGCTTGGGAGCAGGTCCCGTGTCCAACACCAGGTCTACCACTTAGTGTCCATGGGGCCCTTAGCAGGTCACTTGCCTCTCCAAACCTCAACTGTATCCTCTGTAAAAGGTTGACAATAATACTTTCCTTGCAGAATTATGATGATTAAATCAGGGAAACCAAAGCCCCTGTGTCCGTCCCCCAGTGCATAGTTAGGGCTCCCTCAGAGTTCCCTCCTCCTTTGAGAAGGTGTCCTGCAAGAAGTCTGAAAATTGTGGCCCAGCCTGTGGAAGGGCCTTAGAAGGCCACAGCACAGGGTCCCCTGCTCTACTCCCTTTTGGTGGGGACAATGGAACTCAGAGGTGAAGACAGGCTCTGGGCAGTGCTGGTATATACTTAGAGGAAGCGGGAGGAGGTGGAGCCGGGGCCATGGGAAAAAGGATTAGGGGCCAAGGAACCCCCCCCCCCCGGCTTCTTCCTCTTCCTCTGGTTTCCATGGAATTCCCCTTGAAGACCAGTTCCCCAGCCTCTGTGATACCAGTCAAGGGTACCTGGTACTTAAAGCCAGGCATGGTGAGTAGGGGCCCACCTCCTGGAGATCTCCTGCCAACACAAGTCATGAAAAAAGCACCTGTGGCACAAAAGAAACCCGACCAGTGGTGACATGGACCAGACATAACCAGTATCTGCAGGCAGGCAAGTATGCCTGGCACCTGCTGGCCTGGGCACTTGTATTCCAGGGACACACAGAACAGGGTCCCTCTGCTCAAGCCCAGCTTCAAACTCCCCCCACCCCAGGCCATTGTCTTTGAGAAACATCCTCCCTTCTGTGCCATTTGGGCAGGACAGCAAAAGACAGAAAGGGTCCTGCTCAGGGAGCTTGAGGGGATGGGAGATGCCTGGATCTGGTGCATCCAGGACACAAAGGCAACACAGGACAAATTGTGAAAAGGTTTGGAGCTGAACTAGCCTGGTTCCAAACTCAGACATGTGCTGTATTTTTAGTTTCAGTTTTCCCAAAGCACATGGACTGTGATGACAGACACACCTGGGTTCAAATCCCAACTTCACCACTTCTTCTATGACTCCAGGCAGGTCACTTGTCCTTCATAAGCTTCACTTTCCTCTTCTACTTCACAGGATTTGTTGAAAAGGCTGTGTAAATAAAAGAATTTAGCACAATGTCTAGTACGTAGTAGAGAATCAATAAATGGTATATGTCTGCATGGCAGCCACCACATGGATTGGCTCATTTACTGCCACAGCAACACTATGAGCCAGGGATTGTTCTTTTCTTCATTTTAAAGATGCAGACACTGAGGGGCGCCTGGGTGGCTCAGTTGGTTTAATGGCCTTCAGTTTGGGTCATGATCTCTTAGTTTGTGAGTTTGAGCCCCATGTGGGTCTCTGTGCTGACAGCTCAGAGCCTGGATCCTGCTTTGGATTCTGTGTCTCCCTTTCTCTCTGTCGCTCTGCTGCTAGTGCTCTCTCAGAAATAAATAAATGTTAAAAAATAAACATGCAGACTCTGAGCTTTTGAAGGTATTAGTGACTTTCCCCAAGTCCCAGCAGCAGAAGCAGGATTCAAACCCGGGCATCATGACACCAAAGATTTTTACCAACTATGCCATGATGCAGATTGATTAGGTAAATGGGTGCAAAAGTACTTTGTTACCCCTAGATTGCTATACTAATGTGAGGGATACGTGTGATTATTTATGAATCATGTTAGCAGCTAGTCCCTGAAGACACCCTGCATGAGAGGCTGCCGAATGAGGGTCCCCTAGGTCCATCTAGCAGGCTGGCCCTCCCTACCAGGCCTCCTGCTTGCTGGGTTTCCAACAACCCTTGTTCCCATTGGCCTGGGCCTTTTGTGTGTGGAACTTCTCAACTGGCACCCACCCTCTGGGACCCAAGCCTGTGGAGGGTGGTTAAGTGTCCTGCAGCTGCCAGGGAGGAGACATCAAAGGCACAGTGCATGAGTGAGGCAGCTCCCTGCTTTGTTTTACAGCTTGTGGGCTTTGTGGTACACACGCAAGCACACACACACGCAAGGAAGAGGAGACAGGGATTTTGGAAAGGAGGCAAACCAAGGAGCTGGTGGTTGAGGAGTAGATAGGGAAGAGTAGTAGGGGAGGAGAGTGACAGGAAAATGTGGCAAAGGCCTGGGTGGAAGGAGGGAGGGAGGAAAGAGGTGATGTTGGCATGGGTGGCTGGTAGGGCATGTTCCCTGTGTTACCATCACTGGCTCTTCCTTCCTTCCTTCCTTCCTTCCTTCCTTCCTTCCTTCCTTCCTTCCTTCCTTCCTTCCTTCCTTCCTTTCTTTTTCTTTCTTTCTTTCATGCATTCATACATTTGTCCAACAATAAGCTACTCATTGGACCACCAAGTATGGAAGGAATAGTGGTTTAGAGAGTGAGCTCTGGAGTCAGACTTCCTGTTATGAATCCTGATTGTACTTTTATTGTCTGTGTGACCTGGGGTAAGTTACTCACCCCCTGGTACTTCAATGTCTACATTTGCAAAATGGGTAAAATAATAGTACTTACCTCAGAGGATGGGGCTGTGAGGATTCAATAAGTTGTTACATGTACAGTCCTTAGGACAAGGCCTGGCAATAGTAAATACTCAATAAGCATGTTACCTGTGTGCATGCATGTGAGTGTAAACACACACACACACACACACACACACACACACACACACACACATTACATGCCAGGCCTTGTGTTAGGCACTAGGAACACAGACATTAGACACATACAGTTCCTGCCCTCATAGAAGTGACACTAAGCCCTGGGTTAACCCTTTGGTGGAGGACTTGCTGCCATTTCTAGAATCCTCCCAAATAGTGGGGCCCAGAATTCAGCCTCTGCTCATCTCTGCTATTTTCCCCAGCTGGTACAGGTCTGCCAGCTATTTATTCTGGAGACTTTTGTCCACACTCCTAAAAGGCTCCAGCCCATAAGCTTGGACTTTGTCAGTAGCTGACTTGTAGAATGTTTCTTGGTGGTTGGAATGGTGGAAGAAGTTAGACTTACCCAAGGAAGTGGACCAGGAAAGAAAATCTATCAAAACTCTCTCTTTCTCTCTCTACCTAACTTTGACATTCTTGGACTCCAAGGATTAGTCCACACTTATAGGCATGCCATTGGTGTCTAAATGTACTTACGCATAGATATACATATGAACATGTGCACATAAACATGCACTGTCATGAGTACAAAGAGAGCCTGCAATTTTTTCCTTTTGTTTCATGTGAAGTGAAGGAAGGCAGGGGGCACAGAACTAAGCTGAAGCCCAGGAACTGGGACAGGATGATGGGATCCAGCAGGCTTGGTCTCCAGTTCCCAGAGAAGTGGGCTACTCTGAGGTGGCCACTAGCCTAACAGAGGCACAGCCCACAGGACATCTTGTATACAAGTGTGTCCCAGAAAGCATGAGTGCCTAGAAACGGTAAGAGACATTGTGATAAAGGAAGACTTGATGTCAAATAAATATGGGAAATACCAAGTTAAGCCAATGTAAGCAGCTCTTTCTTTGTTTTACTGTAGAACTTCTCAGAGCCTTTAAGAAGCTACTGTACAAGCAAATCTCTAAGAAGGTGTTTGTGTGTGTTGGGTTTCCCAAATAAATTTGACCTCAAAGAACTTTTTTCACAGAATGTCTCAGAGTAGTGTTCACTTTGGAGAATATAGCCTTGAGTTTTTCTTCAGGTCCTGGGCTTAGCCTTCTTCTGTTCCCCTCACACACTGGAATCTTCTTGCCCAGTTTCCTTTGTTCCCAAGTGGAGGGTTGAGACTTTGCCACCCAGTCTCTTGCCTGCCTCAGCAGTCTGCTCTCTGCGCACATCACAGCCTCCATGCTCACCCCAAGCTTCCAAATTCATAAGTGAAGGGTTGGAGGATAGCTGCCCAATCCCCCTTTAGAGCTTTCCACTGAGGCCAAACTGAGAGGCAGAGCCTCCTTTCAGAGTTCCTCAATACCACAGGCCTGGCGGTGAGGTGGCTCAGCTGAGGTGCCAGCAAAGGGCCCATGCAGTGCCCATGTGCCTATGTTGTTCCACACGAAGGAGTTCCTGTTCATTACCAGGCTCAGCTCATTAGGGCAGTACCAGGCCCAGGAAGATGCAGGTAGAGAGAGGGTGGTGCAAATCAATGAGTGGCCAAATTAGACATGTCCTCTCAGCCAGCAAGCTGTTCCAGATGATCAGCTGAGGCCGAGGGATTTGAAAGTGGGAAGTCTCTACCTTAAAACAGCCATTTCCTGTTCCTTAAGGTGGCTTGACAGGAGTAGGGTTGTCAAATTTAGCAAAAAAAAAAAAAAAAAAAAAACAAAACAAAACAAAACAAAACCCAAAAAACACAGGACACCCAATTCAAATCTTAATTTCAGTTCAACACTTTTAAAAAATTTAGTACAACTATATCCCATGCAATATTTGGAATATATACTAAAAAAATATTTGCTGTTTATCTAAAATGTAAACTTAACTGAATGTCCTGTATTTTATCTGGCATCCCGAGTCTGGATAGTCTTGAGGCTCTAGGAGCTGGAGGGTAGATCCAGGCTGAGACAAGGATAAACACTGTAAGCTTGAGGACTGAGAACTGCCACCCCCCTTCTCCAATGCGAAGGAGCAATTTTCCTTCATTTCTGAGGCCTCAATTCCCTTGTGCTTTTCAGGAGGCACTGAGGGGAGGCGAAAAGGTTCTGTGCCTGGGTGGGGAGGCAGGAGACCTGAGGGCAAGTCCCACTGCTGCTCCAATCACACTCAATGACCCTGCCCAGTCACTTCCCCTGTAGGGAACAGTGTGAGGGCCCACAGTGCCGAATCAGGCAGGCTCTGTCAGAAATGCCTCTGAATGGCTGGAGGGAACATGGAGGGACTGTCTACCATTGGCCCTCCCACAGGCAGACTCAGTGACACTAACACTGAGATTATCAACGTGCACAGGATCTACTCCAAGGGGTGGCATGTGTGTCTTCCCCTCACCTTTCCCTGTAGAGGAGGCTTAATCACAGCATTACTCTGCATGCAAAGGGGCAGGATGGGCTCCGTTTTGTAGCTGGGGAAACAGAACTTCTAAGAGGTTTCCCACTGAGTCAAAGCAGGAACTGTGGTTTCCTTTAGAAGCCCCATCCTTTCTCCTTCCTCACCCTGGGTGGATCCAGATGGGGGTGGTCAGCCCAGACCCACATGGACACCTCTGTTGTCGATGATGTTACCAAAAAGGCAGCTTGGAGGGAGCAAACAGCTGCTCTCCCTCCCCCCCTCCACACCCAGCCCCCCACCCTTCGGTGTGCAGAAAGCTTAGGGTTAGATATACTGTCAGGCTAGATGTGGATTTGGGTTCTAATTCTCTTCTCTTTTTTCCCCCTAAGGTCTAAATCCTTTAAGTCTTTCTTGGTGCTTCCTGAGGAAGAGAAACACATGGGCTTGAGCCAGTGAGACTTCTCTGCTCGCAGCTGCTGTAGCCAAACTCCCCAGCTCCAGCCCCAGCCCCAGATCTGTCTCCAGTCTTACTCTGCCAGTGGGGGTCTCTAGCGATGGCACCCGGGCACATTCAGGGGCTACCTCTGGGCTGTAACAGGCTTCCCCGTGGGAGAGAACAGACTGGCAGTCTTGTTTCTAAGGGTGGGGCCCTGAGGGCCCTCCATCCTCTTGCTCCTGTAATGCTCTCCTTCCTTATTCCCCAGCCACCTAAGTTCTTGCTAAGTGACTGACCTACAGCACCCAGTGAGAAAACTCAGATGATAACCAAGGCTTGTTTCTGCATTTTAGGGCTGGATGGGAACTGATACATCATTTAGTTCAACCTCCATTTGGTGATAATGGGGAAACTGAGGTGTACATTTAAACAATAAGGGGACTTGAAAACTCATGTGTTTGACATCTGCCAGGAACCATGCAAACCTGACAAGCAAGGCCTGATAGACCCAGTTTTATGGATGAAGACACCGAGGACTCTGAGGATAACTGATTTGTCCAAGGCCACCCATCTGGGGAGGGACTGAAACAAGATCTGAGCCCTAGGTTCTCTGACTCAAAAGTGTCTGCTCTGGCCACCACCAGGAAACTGTCTCTGTATCCAGCAGGGTGTGCTGGGCATGACAACACAACGAATAATGCCCTGATCCTACCTGCAGGACCAGATGCCCTTGGCGGCCAGTTCGTACCTAGAGAACAGGCTCTCCTGGCTTCAGAGGCCACACTGACCCTCCCACACCACACTTATCTCTTCTCAGTCTTAACCCTCATAAAGTTCTCCCCAGCACTACCCTCCCCAGGCCAGGAAGTCCCTCCTGATCTCTGACCCCAGGCAGGAAGTCCCTCCTGATGTCTGATCCCATTCCTTAGCACTGTGGCCTGCTGTCCTTGCCCTCTGGAAAGCATCAGCCACCCCTCTCATTTGTAAAGCACTTTCACTTAGGTTGGATCCCTTAGGTCTCACTCTGGATGACTGGCATTATCTCTGTTTACACTTGAAGAAACAGAAGCTTGGCAAGGTTACATATGTGAGGCCTTGAATCCAGGTCATCTGATTGATTCCATTCCCAGGGCTCTCTTTCCATCTCATCTCAGACACCTCAACTCCAGTCCTCACTGGAATTCCAGGCATGAGAATAACAGGTGGCATCTGTCCAAAACCTATGTCCCTGGTCCTAGTCCTCCACTCTGGGCTCATCAGCCTTCCATGTGGATCTGCCTCCCCTGCTGTAACCCTATCTTACCTTTTGATAGGGGACCTGGGTGGGGGGAGTAGTTCTAACATTGGATCAGTCTCCCATTGATTGGGACCCATTGATTGGGTGCCCCTGCTTGGCTACTGTCCCTCTGCGTGACCCTGGGGCCATGGTTGCCAGGCCAGGGCTTGGCCAATATTCTTATCTAATATAATCCCTCCCATGGTTTCCAAGTGTTCTCATCAAGGCTGGCGGGAGTGCTCAAGTGGGAATTCCCATCCCCTATTCCCACCATCATTGAGACTCAGGAAAGGGGAGGGCAGACAGAGATATGAATAGGGGAGGGGAAAAGACAGAGAGAAAAGTGAAAAAAAATACCCCAAGAGAAAGGGGAGGGGGAGGAGAGAGACAGAGACTCAATGACAGCAACAGGCAAGGTAGGCCAATCTGTCACTCCACTGCTCCCCAAGGTATTGCAGCTTATTTGGCAGGTGAGTATGGTTCCTTGAGGACAGAGGCTCCCTGTGACATCACTAGCACCCAGCAGAGTGCCTGGAGTATAGTAGGTGCTTACCACATGCTCGCTCATTTAAAGGAATGAATGAACACCATCTGTCTTCACTGGCTACCCTACTCATCATGACCTCGCTTCCTGTGAACACCAAGTCCACATTGAGGAACTGTAGCACTCCTCATCTGGCACTTTACATGGCCTGTCTGAAACTGTCAGTTCTCTTTCCATGTGCTTACATCATAGATTCCTAGACTGGCAGAGCTGGCAGAGCCTTCAGACAACTTAGGCATACTCTGCCTGAGGCAGATGGGGGCACTGAGGCTCAGAGTGGGGAAGGGACTTGTACTGTGTCACTCAGCAGAGCTGAAAGTGAAGGCTGGAGTTCGGCTTACCTCAGAGTTCAGCACACTGCTTACTGCATCTCTGGATCTCCTCATGAGTCCATATCAAGCCATGCTATGGGTGAGGTCAGAGACCTTTGTTCTGGAGGTGAAGGAATGACAGTTCCCTGTCCTCACAGTCTGGTGGGCAGCCCTGGCCAGCTAGAGGCCCTACTGCCAGGAGAGGACCACAGGAAAGATGGTATCCAGGCTCTCTTCCCTAAATGAAGGCAGCGCTGAACAGGAGCTGGCTCAGTGACTCCACCCATCCATCCTGTCTCTCTCTCCTGGCCACTTTGGGGGTCCAGTCCCCAGGAGGGCTGAAGCCCTGAACTAGGGCTCTGACAAACTTGGATATTCTATTTACTAGCTATGAGTCCCTTTGCCTCTCTGAGACTGTGTCCTTGTCAGTAACAATGGGACTAACTCTAATTCCTATGTCACCTGATTTGTGTGAGAAGTCAATGCACATCCTGAGAAGTACATGGCACATGTCTGGCATATAGTAAATGCTTGATAAATGCAAATAACTCTAGTGCCCTCCTTCGCCACCCTGCTGACCCCATGTCTTCTCATGTTGGTGGCCTCTTATGTAGTCTTTGAGTCCCCTACTCTTTCCTGCTGTAGGAGAGGCAGGTTCTGGCCTGAGGTCCTCCAGGTTCCCTTGGGCTCTCAGTGTGACCTTGGAAAGCCCTTTCACCTCATTCCTCTTATCCATCAAAAGCGTTCATAATGCTTTCATATATGTCAAGGGCTCTGTGAATCCTTCTAGGTTTCATACTGCATTTCTAGAAACCATCTTCCTGTGTTGAGCCAAGTCAGTCTAGAATACCTTAGAGCTTCATGGTTGAGTTCCTGTGTGTGTGTGTGTGTGTGTGTGTGTGTGTGTGTGTTCATGTGCCCTCCTGTGAGGAAAAGCTGTGCAGTCCCACACCTCCCCCCTTTTCTCAGGCCAGCTTCTCCCTCACAGGACAAGGAGCCTGTGGCTAGTTGGATCCAACACTCTGATGTAGACTGACTGCTGCCAGCCCCCACAAGGCCTACCTTTGTCCTCTGTGAACAGCACTGTCCCCTTGGCCCCTCCTCCTAGACTCAGGACCTACCTCTTTCTTTCTTCCAGCTCCTATCAGATCTTCCCCCATCTCTATAGAGGGTGTACCTCCTGACCCCCCAATGTATCACCACAGATATACATCCCCTACAGCCAGCTCACCTACTCCTTCTGCCCTCCTTTCCCAAGGCAAATCCCTGACTAGTCATTTCTCCCCCTGAACATCTTGGTTCCTGTTCCTGACTTGTGGTGTGATCCTAAACAGCACAGTTCCTCTCTCCCTTTGCCTCTCTTAAGCCATTTGTGAAATGAGGGTAATCACACCTCCTATGTGCCAGCTTGCTGTAGCCTCTGCCTCAGGCGACAGGAAGGAGGAAAAATGTGCTAGAAGTGGTGGTTGCTGGAGCAGGCCATGCCACTAGGGCTGGGCCCTGCTGGCAGACGACCATGGGATTGCAGAGTCCTAGAAGGGATTTAGAGGCAAGAAGGGGGAGCTACTCTTGGAATCCAGAGTCCTCTCCACAGGATCCTCCACCAAGGGACTCTCCAGGGACACCAGGTTCCCTCTGCCCTTTTGTACTCTTCACACAGAGATATAATGGGGATATCCTCATGTGGGTGCTCTGTGGTGGGCGCTAGAGGTAATATGTAGGTAAGATTTCTCTGCCAGAGGTGCAACTTGGTTTCACAGAGGACAAGACAAGGCACTGTCCTCATCCCTGGTTCCAGTGTTGCTCCCCAACTGTAAATTTTTTTAAAATAGTTTATTATCAAATTGGTTTCCATACAACACCCAGTGCTTTTCCTCTTAAGTGCCCTCCACCATCACCACCACCTTTTCCCCCCATCCCCCTTCTCCTTCAACCCTCAGTTCATTTTCAGCATTCAATAGTCTCTCACGTTTTGCGTCCCTCTCTCTCCCCGACTCTCTTTCCCTCTTCCCCTCCCACTGGTCCTCCATTAACTCCCTCCTGTTTTCCTGTTAGACCTATGAGTGCAAACATATGGTTTCTGTCCTTCTCTGCCTGACTTATTTCACTTAGCATGACACCCTCAAGGTCCATCCACTTTCCTATGAAGGGCCATATGTCATTCCCTCTCATTGCCATCTAGTACTCCATTGTGTATATATACCACATCTTCTTGATCCACTCATCAGGTGATGGACATTTAGGCTCTTTCCATGTTTTGGCTATTGTTGACATTGCTGCTATGAACATTGGGGTACATGTGCTCCTATGCATCAGCATTCCTGTATCTCTTGGGTAAATCCCTAGCAGG
>NC_043717.1:50143033-50144377 GCF_006229205.1 Suricata suricatta
CAAAGATGAAGTCAAATTTTCACTTTTTGCAGATGACATGATACTCTACATGGAAAACCCAATTAACTCCACCAGAAGCCTTCTATAACTGATCAATGAATTCAGTAAAGTTGCAGGATACAAAATCAATGTACAGAAATCAGTTGCATTCCTATACACCAAAAATGAAGCAGCCGAAAGAGAAATCAAGAAACTGATCCCATTCATGATTGCACAAAAAACTATCAAATACCTAGGAGTAAACCTAACCAAGGATGTAAAAGACCTATATGATGAAAACTATAGAAAACTTATGAAAGACATTGAAGAAGACACCAAGAAATGGAAAAAAATTCCCTGTTCATGGATCGGAAGAATAAACATGGTAAAAATGACATTACTACCCAAAGCAATCTACACATTCAATGCAATCCCCATCAAAATTACACCAACATTCTTCTCAAAGCTAGAACAAGCTATCCTCAAATTCGTTTGGAACCACAAAAGACCCCGAATAGCCAAAGTTATACTGAAGAAGAAAACCAAAATGGGAGGCATCACAATCCCAGACTTTAACCTCTACTACAAAGCTGTCATCATCAAGACAGTATGGTATTGGCACAAAATCAGACACATTGACCAATGGAATAGAATAGAGAACCCAGAACGGGGCCCACAAATGTATGGCCAGTTAATTTTTGACAAAGCAGGAAAGAGTGCGTGATGGAAAAAAGACTGCCTCTTTAGCAGGTGGTGCTGGGAGAACTGGACAGCAACATGCAGAAGAGTGAAACTAGACCACTTTCTTACCCCATACACAAAAATTAACTCAAAATGGCTGAAGGACTTGAATGTGAGACAGGAAAGCATCAAAACCCTTGAGGAGAAAGTAGGAAAAAACCTCCTAGACCTCCACCGCAGCAATTTCCAACTCAACACATCCCCAAAGGCAAGGGAAATGAAAGCAAAACTGAACCCTTGCGACTTCATCAAGATAAAAAGCTTCTGCAAGGCAAAGGAAACAATCAAGAAAACTAATAGGCAACTGACAGAATGGGAAAAGATAGTTGCAAATGACATATCGGATAAAGGGCTAGTATCTAAAATATACAAGGAACTCACCAAACTTCACACCCACAAAACAAATAACCCAGTGAAGAAATGGGCAGAAGACATAAACAGACACTTCTCCAAAGAGGACATCCAGATGGCCTACAGGCACATGAAACGATGCTCAACATCACTCATCATCAGGGAAATACAAATCAAAACCACGCTGAGATACCACCTCACGCCAGTCAGAGTGGCTAAAATGAACAAATCAAGAGACTATAGATGCTGGCGAGGGTGTGGAGAGACGGGCAC
>NC_043717.1:50144477-50196208 GCF_006229205.1 Suricata suricatta
ATACTCAACAAGATACTAGCAAATCGAATTCAACAGCATATAAAAAGAATTATCCATCATGATCAAGTGGGATTCATTCCTGGGTTACAGGGATGGTTCAATATTCGCAAATCCATAATGTGATCCATCACATTAACAAAAGAAAGGAAAAAAAACCATATGATCCTGTCGATAGATGCAGAAAAAGCATTTGACAAAATACAGCACCATTTCTTAATAAAAACCCTTGAGAAAGTCAGAATAGAAGGAACTTACCTAAACATTATAAAAGCAATTTATGAAAAGCCCACAGCCAATATTATCCTCAATGGGGAAAAACTGAGAGCTTTCCCCCTGAGATCAGGAATACGACAGGGGTGTCCACTCTCATCACTGTTGTTTAACATAGTGCTGGAAGTCCTAGCATCAGCAATCCCCAACTGTAAATTTGCAAATAAAGTCATTTCTGAGGTAGGCCCTGGGCCCAGGGCTGGAACGGGGCCAGGGCCTGCAGCCAGCCAGTTGCCTTCCATTAGGTGCTGGGCAGCCCAGGACAATAGAGCCGTTAATCCCAAGGTTTATGGGGCAGTCCCACTCACCAAGGCACAAGTGCACAAAAAGCAAAACTGGAGTTTTCAAACTGCTGCACAGTTTTTCCTTGCTCTTTGTCCTGCTTCCCACCCTTGTCTTTCACTTTCATTCATTGTTTCTGCCCACCCCTTTACCCACTCCCACCCTGATTCTCACATAATCTCCCTGCTCTTTCTGCCCCCTGTCTCCTTAGTTTCCATATTTCTCCTTCTCTGCCTTCTTTCCATTCCTTCAGCCTGTCTTCACAGATAACATCTTTCAAGCAGGGAGCTTTGGTTGCTACACCGTGGAACCACACCCTTGTGCTATTTTTGCTGTGGGCCCTTTCTGTCCCACTAAGAGTCCTGCATTCTCCTTTCCTCCATTCTTGTTTCTCCTGGCCAAGTTGCCTCTCCCTCCTGGGCAGCAGCAGGGGCCGAGATGGGCAATGTGAGGAGCAGATGTGGGACACCCTGCCCCCTCCGCCCCCGCCCTGGCAGATGTGTCTCATTGGGTGGATGAGCAGTGTCATGAGTCCTCCCAGGCTGGACCTGCCAAACACACACATTCCTAGCCTGCCCAGCTACTCCAGCTTCCACAGGAGTTTTGATTGACAACAGGAAAGAAAGTAAAACACATAAAAGAAAAAAGGCAGCCACCCAGCGACTGAATGGAAGCAGAGCAGCCAGCAAGCTGCCTACAGCTCCCTGGGCTTGAAGGGTGCTGGATGGAGGGGGCCAGGCACAGGAAAGGTGAAAACCCTGAGTACTGAGTACTTGCTTCATGCACTGGCACTGGGCCAGACAGTGCCAGGCTGGCACTTTGTAGCAGCTTGGCAGCCAGATAAGGAGATTGGAGCCCAGAAAGGCTAAAGGACTCCCCTAAGGCATCTTGCCAGAAACCTCCATCATTCCTTGTCCTAATGGACTTTCTGTCACTGTCCTATACCGGGATTCCACGTTCTCTCTCTTCATTCCTCTGTCCTCTGTGTTATGTCCCACTGGCACACTGCTCAGATAAGGCCACTTACTAGCACTGCCTGTGTCATGACAATTGCTGAAGTACTGCTTTCCTTCAGGGTTTCCCCTGTTACACTCTTATTAGCTGGTTCCACTATAATCCAGGTCCTTTGGGGGTCACAGTTGCCCCTGCTCTAGTCCCAGGACAAAGCCGTGCACCCTCTTGACTATTTGCTCCTGGACCCGTGAGCTTCTTGGGCTCTAGGCCCCATCTCCTTATCACCATCTGCTTAAGATCCTGAAAGATGCTGTGTAAGGACATGGTACTGGTTAGGGACTGGTAAGGCAGGGGGAAGGACGTGTGTTCTGAGCTTTGGTGGTCCCCCCACCCCATCAGATGCATGCTGTGTTGCCATAGGGCAAGAGATTTCATTTTGTATCAAGTCCTAGTCACTTTAGCGATCAAACTCTGTTATCTGCATATCAGGGCTGGTTACCCAAGGCCCCAGAATGAGTCCTAGGGTGCAGTGTGATCCTAGGAGCTTTGGAATGTAGCTTCTACCTCCTATGAATGGCTGCTTCCTGGCTCTGGAGGGACTTAGGGCTGGGGCCTATGTCTTTCCTTCTTTATGTCTCTTTATCCATCTGGAAAATGGGGAGAAGGTGCCTGATAGGGAAGGCTGGTCAGGAAAATGGATCAAAGAGAAGAAAGAGGAGAAGCCAGGCTTGGACCAGAGTGGGTTGTGGCATATGGCAGAGAGCTGAGGAAAGAACTGGGGGTAGAGATGCAGAGAAGAAGCCAATTCAGGGCAGGTATGTTGGGTGGAGGAACAGCACTTTTGCCTCAGTGTACCAGCAGCCTGCCATTTCCTTTCATCTTTATGTTAGCCTTATAGAAGAGGAAAAGTTGAAGGACCAGAAGGAAGCAGTCATTTGTCTAAGGTCACGCATGTCTGCACCTCCACCCCCACAACCCCCCTCCAACCCGAGTGGGCTTCTTGTCTCAGTGAGGCAGCTGACTTGGAGAGTAGACTTTCTGAGGGAGAGAAGGAAGAAAGGGAGAAAGACCCAGCAAGCTGCTTGGAGAAGGGAGTGCGGCAGAGCGAGCCTGGAGATAAATACCTTCCCTGGAACAGCCCATTGGGAAGAAGGTAGAGCTGGCAGTCAAGGTGGAGGTTTGGGGCCTCAGTTACATGCTCTGGATGAGAATTGCTGTCTCTTCCTTCCAAAAACCTGGGGGAGTCTGTGTGAGAGACAACTGGAGAACACAGAGAACACACCGAGAATGGCTTATGCCGAATACAGCACCCTGGCCCTCTCCTTCCCCTCTGCCCAGAACCTCCTATCAAGATATTACCAAGCAAGGGTGTTGCTCTCCTCTTCCACAGCCCCCTCCAGAGTCCACACTGCCAATCATCTCTCCTGCCAAAGCTGGTAGTCCCTTCTCTGGTCTCCTGGCTCCCACTGCTGACCTCCTACAAATAAATTACCTAGCTGCCAGAGGAGTGGTGCAAAAATGTATATTGGATGGTGCCACACCCGTGCTCAACACCCACTGCTGCCTTCTCCTGCCCTTAAAATAAAGCCAGGCTCCTTACACAACCCTCCACGTGTGCCAGGGTCTGCTCCTCTAGCTCCCACTCCACACCCACCCATCCACTGCCACCCCGAGCATCTCCTCCTTCCACCACAGTATTCTGTTATCCTTTCCCCAAACACTTCCAGTTACTGCATCTGCTCTGGTGCTGGTCCCACTCCCTAAACACCTTGCCTTCTGCCCCTCCTTCTCCCAGTCTACGAAACTCAGGAAAATGGGCACTCTAGTTCTGGAAGGTGAGGCACTAGTGCCCTGCCAATCCTTTATAGTCCAGGGGAAGGAACTAGGGAGTCTTTTGAGGCAGGTGATGGCAGGGAGTTTAGGGGCTAGGAGAGATTGGAAGGAAGACAATTGAGTTCATACAGAGACTCAATCAAGTAAGAAGGGTAACAATATGTGCATCTGAAGGAAAGAAGGCCACTGAGTTGCCTCAGCACCTGTTCTGTACCAAGTAATTCAGATCCATTTTATCTTTCCAGCTTCACCACCAGGGAATGTGTTCCACCAATTCCATTTGACAGACGAAGACACTGAGGCACTGAGAAAAATGAAGTAAATTGGCTAGTCACATGGCTGAGTCAGGCTGCCAGCACAGGTCTGTGAGACTCCACACCTGGGGCTCTGGGGCTGAGCTGCTTTGGAACAGTCGATTACTGAATTGAAACAATTGAGGGAGCAGGCCGGCCCGGCTGAGGGGCTGGGCAGAGACTCTCACCCTTTCTTCTCTGGCTGGCTGAAGCCTTTAGTCATGTACACTTTGAAGGCAGCCTATTCTTACCAGCAGCTTTCCCGGAGCACACCACATTTGCATTTGTAGCCTTTCATCTGCTCTTTTGGAATTAAAGGCTTTGTCTCCTGTTAAAAGAATTCCAGGCCCTAGGAGCCTGGAGCCGGGGGGAAGGGGGCTGCCCCCCCCCCCAATGCCTTCTTTCCCACCAGGCTGGGCTAGAACCTTCTCCAGCGGGTGAGGCAGGAGGAGCCCGGAGGTCTTGCTTGCGCGGATAAAGCGAAGACCACCGCAGGGGCCCTGCTCCATGCTTCAACCTGACAACTTTCCCTTGCCCATCCCAGGCTGAGCCTCACCACAGCCTAGGACGAAGTCAGGCCAGTGGCCCAAGCACAGGAGAGAAAATCAGATGAGCGGGCCTTGAAATTCTGGTTTTGACGCTTATTACCTGTGTTGCTCATAGGCAACTGGGCCTTTACCTCTGAGCCTCAGTTTCCTCATCTACAAAATGGAGGGAGGGGATCTGTAAATCATGGGTCCCACCTGCCCCAGGGCAGCGGTGGAATGGGTACTGTATTAAGAGTCAGGGAAAGAGAATGAAATTCCAGATGCGTCCCTCTTTCCCTTGTGTAAGAGCTCTCTCCTATGTGGGCCTCAGGCTCCCCCTTGTAAAACGGGCTGTTTGGTTTGAAGGGCTCTCCTCCAACTCTGGGATATTATGGGATGTTAAGCCTCCAGAACCCATTCATCCTGCTCCCTCCCTCTTACCCTGACCCCAGCCTGGACTTGGTCCCCTGTCCTATCATTATAATATTTTCATCCTTGTTCTCTAGGCCACCCTGGCTGCACATTAGACTCATTTAGGGAGATTTACAAAAATACCAAGGTCAATACCCAGAGATTCTGATTTCATTGTGTTGGGGTGGAGCCAGCGCCAAGGTTTTAAAAGCTCCCCAGGTGGTTCTAATGTACTGACAGGGCCGTCTAGGGTCTAATGTACCCCAGGCTATCCAGTATCTCAGATGCAGGTCACTCAAAGGTAGGGATTGGGAGCCCGGTTCTGGCCCTAACCAGCGGTGACCCATGGGCAAGTTACTTACCCTCCTTGTGCCTTAGTTATCTCAGATTTAGACTTGAGGTGAGGGAGTCTGTGAGATAATGCATGCAAAGCCTCCAGCCTTTAGAGCAGGATGGGATCAGAGACAGGGCTCACCAAATATGTGTCTCTAAGGTCTGATTTTTCCTTTTGTTGCTGACAGTGCATCTTCACTGGCTCCTTACCAGTAAAAAGGTTAATGAAGCAGACGTCACACACAGGTAGACTGAGGCCCAGAGAGAGAGGAAAGGTCACATAGCTAGAAGGATACTTAAAGAACATTCTAGCACAGTGGGACGTGGTTTAGTCCATAAGTGTACAGCCTCTGCAATCAGGCTGGGTTCAGCTTGTGTACCCTTAAGCAACTTACTTTTCTGTTCCTCAGTTTCCACACCATTAAAATGGGGACAATAATAATACCGCCCTCATGGGCACTCATTAGTTTCCCTGTCTGCAATCCCAGCCACGTCCTACATAGTATATCAGGAAACTGAGGCCCAGAGCGGGAAAGAGACTCATCCAAGGCCACGCAGTGAGTTTGAGGCAGAGCTTAGCCAAAATCCAGATCACCTGGTCGTCCTCCCAAAGGCCTCACACAGCCTCTGGCTCATGTAGTCTTCTTTGCTCACAGAGAAACTTAAAAACCTATATGGCCAGGTCATTGGCAATTTTCTGTCTCCCAGCGTTTGAGGGGAAAAGAAGAAAAGGAATTATTCTCTCTAAGGCACTTTTATTTCCTTCCCCCCCCTATTTTGTGCATGCTCTCAAGCTGGCTCTCACTTGCTCTGTTGCCTCTCTCCCCTTCCATTTTCTCCCTCTTCAGTTCCCTCTGGTAACTCAAAACCATCCGAATGGATTTAAATAAACCTTTCCTCGAATTGTCTCCTTCAAGGAGGAGAGCATGGAAAGTTCAGCCCAGAGGGAGAATTTCTCTGATGATTTATAGTGAAGGCTGAATAATACAGTGGGGGTCTGGAGGATACAGGGCTTTGATACCAGGGCACAGGCTGAGGAGAGGAATGCTGCTGGCCAACGATGAATAGGGAGGGCCCATGAATGGGGATCCAGAAGAGTCAACAGCTAGGGAGTCACAGACAGCCAAACTTGAGAGGCCCAGAAGCCCCATCAAACCTGTTCCTACACCCATCCCTCCTCAGACACACACACACACACACACACACACACACACTCCAGACAAGGATGGACTTTCCAAGGGGTTCAGGAAGTACTGAGTAGTAAAAGACCCTGTTTAATGGCCAAAGTGTCACCTGATGAGGGATCCTCTTAACCCATTGGCTCCAGTCAGTAATATCTCATTTGTGAGTTTAGCATTTACTCACAAAACTGCATATTACACATCTACAGTGTCCACTGACTGCAATAGGCCAAATAAAGGAAAGTAATCATAATGCTAACAGCCAGGCATCTCTAATGGCCTCCCATGTGCCAAGCACTGTTTGAGATGTTTCGTATACGCAAATGCATTCCATCTCACAACCCAATGAAGTTGATACAATAAAACCCTCATTTTACGGACAAGGAAAACAATGTCCAGAGAGGTTAAATGACTTGCTCGAGGTCATACAGCAAGTAAGTGACAGAAATGGGTTTAAATTTGGCAGTTTGGCTTCAGAGCCCACAAGTGTGGACATTTTGCCATGCGGCAATGAACAAAATGAGCCCTTCCCTCAGGGAGGTTAGGGTCTTGGAGGAGAAGCCCTTCAGACAGCAAAACCCAGCCTTTCAGGGTTAAGCAAATGATGTCAGATAAATGACTCTGAGAGTCAGGAAAGTGCATTCCAGTTCTGAGCTGTGTGACCTCAGAGGAGCTTGAGCCCTTCCTCACAGGCTTGCTGGAATGATCCATAAATGTGCAAGTGCCCAGTAACCCATCCAAAGCTGGAGGACGAGATATTAGTAGTAGCTTTTTCTGTCTGCTTGCTCAGTTCCCAACCCTGCAATATATACGCTGTATGCTTACCTCACTGTGAACTGTTCCCCAAGCCAACAGTACTCTGCCACTAGCAACCCCTCTGTACCTTAAGAAACACCCTTACTTGCAGACACACATGCACCTCTCCCTGCAAACACACACACTTCCCATACATATGCACAGCCCTCCTTGCACTCATGTGCCTACCCATAGGTGCAGAACCCCTCCCTTGAAACCCTGGCTGCAGAATGTGATGCTCATGCAACCTGCATTCTGTCACTTGGGGGCTGCGGGCAGGTGGGCTTCAGCGGAGGATGAGGGCCTAGAGATGGGTGGTGTGAGGTGCACAGTATGGTGTGGAAGAGGCTGGACAGGAAGGTATCAGAGGCTGGCCAGGGACAGCCTTTTAAGCAGTCCATTTAGCCCTATAGCTAAGGAGCCCATTAGCATCAGCTTCTCATTTCAGATTTCCCAGCATACCACAGCCTGCAGACTTCACAATGTTTATTTGGAGAAGCCAAGAAAAATTGTCTGTATAATTAGAGTGGTGACAAGGGCTGCCCTTGAAGGGGTTCTGCACAGGAGACCTAGGCTTGTAGAAGATGTCAGACCCACCACCCACCTGAGGAGTGCCCACCTGGGGCTCAGGAACAACAGAGGCCAGGGAATCAGCTGGGCTATAGGGCCTCCACAGTAGCCTCTCTGGCCCCCTCTCTTGGTAGTAACTGGACAGACTACCACGGTTCCACCATGGCCCAAGTACACGCCAAGAGGAGAGAGAGCCAAGCACTATGAAGTCACTATGGGATGTGAAGAGCCCAGGCTTTGGATTTAGGTCTTTGCTTCATTGGGCCTCTGTGGGCCTCAGTTTGCTCATTTGGAAAATGGGTATGGTAATATTCCAATTAGAGCGTGGTGACTGGGAGGAAGAATAAGCCCTGTGTCTAGCAGGCTTCAGGTGAGATTGAACCCCCAGTTCTGTGGCCCAGCCTCAGCACTTCATGGCCTCTCCCTCCCTCACCAGAGCTGTGGTCTTGAAGTCCTGATCACCATCTGGGAGGCTCCCCTCCCCAGCCCTGTCTGATTGGTGGCAGGGTCAGGAGCAGTTCTCTTCCTAGCTCCACAGCAGGGACCAAGGTTCCCATTTGGGCCTTACTTTTGCCATCTGTGAAATGGAGGATCACACTAGAAAAACTCCAAGACACTCAATCATCTTAGTGAATGCTCATAAATAGCCTCCTGAGATGAGTAGGACAGGGAAGTAATAGAGTCCCCAGGTCACAAGGCAGCAAGGGGCAGAGCCAGGATTCCAGCCTAGCTTAGTTGACCTCCAAAGCTCACATGAATGCAAGAGGGAGACACATACGCACAAAAAAAGGAAAGGCAGGAGAGTCAGCCCTCTACCTGGAGGGGAACAGCCTTCATTCATTCACTTATTTATGCATCTATTTCTTCTTTCCATTTTTTGTTTTTTGAATGAAATATTTCAGATCTGCAAAAAGGTCTCAAGAATAATACAACCCCCCCATTGCCCATAATTCAGCTTCAGAAATAAAGTATCACAGATATTATTGGAGTTCTCGGTGTACTCTCTGATCCTATTCCCATTCTTAACCTTCTCCCTGGCAGTCACTCTTCTGATGTTGATGTGTTGAAAGCTTTGCACTGGCACTCTGTGTATGTTTAGTGACTTGCTTTATCACTATACACCATGTCTGAGATGTGTCTGTGTTAACACATGCAGCTGTACTTTAATTTGTATTCACTGCTATGTGGTATTCCATTGTATAACTACCACATAACTTATTTTATCTGTTCTCCTGATCATGAACAGAGAGAGACAGAGACAGAGCACGAGTGGGGGAGGGGCACAGAGAAAGGGAGACACAGAATCAGAAACAGGCTCCAGGCTCTCAGCTGTCAGCACAGAGTTCAACGTGGGACCTGCACTCATGAACGGTGAGATCATGAGCTGAGTCAAAGTCAGACACTCAACCAACTGAGCCACCTAGGTGCCCCAGCATATTTTATTATAACAAAGAGTGCTGCTAAGAACATCCTTGTGCATGTCTCCCTGTGGACATGTATGTGAGCATTTCTCTGGGGTCTTGTTTGGTCTGTGAGTGGGTGTTCATCGTCACCCTCACAAGATGTTGCTAACTTGCCCTATTCCTTTGTATCTACTTGAGACAAATGTTTAGTGAGCACTTAGTATGAGTCAAGCCCTGATGTGATGGCAGAGGTGGGGGAGCCATCTCCCTTAAAGTCAGAAGCAGAGGGAAAGCAATAAGTTCAGCTAGAACTTGGGGAGACGTAAGTAGTCCCTTACCAAGAATTTGTGGAGAACCCTATGGGAAGAACTTTCAGGTGGCTTATCGCATCTTACATTGGTAGATGTGGTGGTTGGGAGAAGGGAAAGACCTCTTCTTCCTAGCCGGCTTTTTATGGGTTCAATCATGAGATGTCAAGACTGGCAGTCTGCAGGCCCAGGTGTCGGTCTTGGTTCCACTTCAAATTTATTGTGCAACTTTGGCCAGATGCCTTCCCCTCCCTGGGCCTCAGTTTTGCCTCACTACATGGTACAAGGAGGCAAGATGAAATCTTATTCCTTATTGTCTACAGTAAAAAGATTCACGTTGGAAGAATCAATGTATCACATCACCCCAGAGGCTCGATTTTCTCCTTTTAAACATAAGCTTGCTAATTCCTGTTGGGTTAACCTCCCAAGGCTGCCAGGACTACTCTTGAAGGGTTATCCTTTTGAGTGTTGTTCTCCTTTAGGTGCCCTGTCAGAGGGCAGAGGGATGGCAAAGATGACCCCCCCGATTCTCTCCTGAGTTCTGGCTGTGGCTTATTTCCTCCTCCCATTTCTGCTGGGCCTCTTTTCCAGGCCCTGCTCCTGCTCCAAATCAGACATTTTCACACAAAAGGTATAAATATAAAAGATAAATAAACTTAGAGTGAGCCCCATAACCGAAGCAAATCGCTGGCAGGCACTGGCCTCTGATTAGCATGCATAGTGGACATGCAACAGGGCATATCAGAGAAAAGTGTATTTCTCTGGAGGATAGAGCTATCAGCATTGTCTGGGCTGGGAAGGGATGCAGAGGGAGGGGGACCCGAAGGTGCTCTAACTAAACCCATGGAGTCCAATAGCCAGAGAGATCCCAGGCCTCCTCTCTTCAGCTGCTCTGTTTCCTACATTATGCTCCCCAAACCTGAGAAGGAGTTTCTTGTCAGTAAGCTAGAACCTGGGTAGCCAGTGAGGAGGGTTGCCTGGGTGACCTTGGACAAGTGCATTCATCATTACAAGCCTTCATTTCCCCATCTGTCAAAAGAGAAGAAGACTAGTGAATATTTTGTAGGGTTGTGATGACCCAATGAGATGAGAAGAATGCTTAGCAGTAATAAACACAGTGTGGGAACATAAGAGACAGGAGTGAGCCCCCTTCCTCCTCCTCTGTACTCTTAAACAGCTCCCCCTGCCCCCGTGTATGGCCTGGGGACTACATAACAGGAAAAGTAAGGAGCAAGAGGAGCATCTGGGGGAATATCTCTAAAGAAAGAGGGGAAAAAAAGTAAAAACAACTGTAACACGCTTTGCAGTGTGTACCATTTCATTTAAACTTCTCAGCAACCCAGGGGCACATGGGTGGCTCAGTCTGATGAGCATCTGACTCTTGATTTTGGCTTAGGTTCATGAGTTTAAATCTCACATCAGGCTTTGTGCTGAAAGCATGGACCCTGCTTGGTGTTCTCTCTCTCTGTCTCTTTCTGTCTCTCTCTCAAATAAATAAACATTAAACAAATAAAAAAATAAACTTCTCAACAATCCTGTACAGATGAGGAAATCAAGGCACTGAGGGGTTACTAACTTGCCTGAGTTCACACAGCTAGGCAGTGGCAGACCTGGTGTTGGGGCCAGGTTATTTGACTCCAGTTAGGTTTGCCACATAAAATACAGGAAGGACACTTGAGTTAAATTTGAATTTTAGACAACAAATACCAGTTAGTATGCACTGATACTGAAAAGGACATACTTATGCTAAAAAATGTTCATTGTCCGAAATTTGGGCTTAACTGGGCATCCTGTTTTGCATTTGCTAGATCCAGCAACCCTAACTCTAGTGGATACATTTTTAACAGTAACTTAAAACACTTCCCCATACTCTAAAGGCCTAAGAGAATGATGTTGAGGACCACCACCTTCTCAGAATCCCAAAGTCTCTCACTCCCACTTGCAATTCCACACCTGGTAATTGCATTTTTAGAAGCCCATAACCTCCCTCCCAGGAGTTATTTTTAATGGAGGGAGAGTTGGATCTCAGACCTAGCTGGGGTCCTGAGCAGCCATGGGGTTCCTGAAAAGGGAGTGTCAGAGGAGCAGGTTGTCACCCTGGGGGGCCAAAACCCAGAGGCCTAAGTCCCAAGGAGTTCCAAGGAGTGGAATGGTGGAAAGTATGTATTCACTCTGGAGTACCCAAACCTGGCTTTGAATCCTGGAACTCTAATTTATTTGTTGCAGTCAGTTCAGGCTGCTCTAAAAATACCATAGACTGGATAGGTTAAACAACAAACATTTATTTTTCCCAGTTGTGGGGGCAGGGAAATCCAAGGTCAAGGCACCAGCAGATTCATGTCTGGTGACAGCCCTCCTCCTGGACTATAGATGGCCATCTTTTTGCTGTGTGCCTCACCTGATGGGGGCACAGGGAATGTGTTGAGCAAGTAAGAGCACAGAAAGAAGAGATTCTCTGGTCTCTACTTATAAGGGCACCAAGGCCATCATGAAGACCCTACTCTCATATCATCTAAACCTAATTACCCACCAAAGGCCTCACTTTCTAATACCATACCATTAGGGGTTAAGGCTTCAACATATGAATTTTGGGAAGATACAAATTACTTGGCCCATCATAAACTCTAGGCAAGCTACTTCACCTCTCCCTTTCTCCATCCATAAAAGAACAATAATAGCACAAAGAGGTTGTGGGGAGTAAAGGAGCTAAGGTGTAGCACTCAGGAATTGTGACCTATTCCTACCAATCACCCTCAGACTGCTCTTCCTCCCACCTTCCCTTACCCAGTATCCTCTTCCCCTCAGAGCCACCAGCTTGTGATTTCTCTGGTTTCTCTCTGGGTGGAGGGAGAGAGAGACCAGGCAGCTGAAGAGGGTCCAGCCTCTGGGGTCATTTCCTGTGCAGCTGCCATGCTTGGCATGTGGGAACACCTGCTCCTATTCTCTTCCCAGCCCCCATCTCACCAGGAACAGCTCTTGAATAATTCACAAAAATACCAATACTCCATGATATCCTCTTTGACTGAATGGGGGCTCTGGAAGAGTGGCTTCTTGCCTAAACTCTCCTCTAGCTACATGGGAGATTAGGCTGGGGAAGGGGGAATGGTACGAAGTAGAGAATAAGGTAGGGATGCCCAATGCTGGAAGGAAGGGTCAAGGAATATAGCTTGCTTTATGGCAAATTTAGAGCCCCTTATCTCCCCAAATGCTGATCTCCAACTTGGGAAAGTCAGGCAAACTTGGGTTTGAGAGCCTATTTCCCTAGCCTCTTTCTTTCTGTGTCTGTTCCCCATCTGTGAAGTGCACATTAAGTTATTTTATCATAGGGTCACTGTGAGCAGAAAAATAAGTTGATGTATGATAAGCCAGTTTTTTTTTTCAAACGAACCCTGCCCCAGAGGCAAGCATTATTATTGCATCTGGGCCTTTGTTTTGCCATCTGGAAAATGGAACACTAGAATGCCTGTCTTCCAGGGTTGTTTTGAGGATTAATTAAGATGTCTTCTAGGCTTCTCAGGCTGTTCCCTGTACACAGGACATCTGCTTCCCACCCTCATTCTCTTTTGCCTGCCTAATTCCTGCTCTCAGGATGACTCCAAAATTTCCCTCTTCTGAGAAACCTTCCATTGCCTCCCTACCCTCTCCAAGACTGGCTTGGGCACCCAGTCCTCTGGCTTATCACAGCCCCAGTCCTGGCTCTGATTCCCTTACCATTGTGTCTGTCACATGTCATCAGCATCTGTCTTCCCACCAGGCAGTGAGCTCACTATCTTAGTCCTCATTTCCCCCTGACCAGCATGGGGCCTGGCAGTGAGTTTGTGCTCAGTAAATGTTTGCAGAATGAGTGACAGTGCCCGAAAACAGCAACATGTTTTCCAGATATAACGGGCTATTAGAGGGGCATCCCTCTGAAACCCAAGATTTTTCTTATCATTGTTGGCATCATCATGGAGCTGGATTTTTTACAACTGGGGCCTCTCTTCATCTTAGGTCTTTGCCCCTGGGCATGGGGTGGTGGGGCCTGGGATGATACTGGGGCTGGCAGAGTGGGTGGGGGCACCTCTTGGATTCCAGGGCCAGCTGGGGCAGTCTCTACACTTGCTCTAGCCTGTCTCCCGGGCCTCTGGCCTGCTATTCTGCCCCACAGAGACCACTGCGTTCAGTCGTTCAGTCGCAGACACCACAACACCTCATTATTGCAGTGATACAGCCAAGCTGGAGGCAGTTTAGAGAAGAACAAGGAGAGCCATGTGGGGTGGAGGGGGCCTGGCGCTGGTGGTGAGTCGGGGGGAAGGGAGCAGTCCGAGTAGAGGCTGAGGTGCTTGGCTCAGTGGGGCCCAGCAGGGAACCTGAGAAATAAAGCATCTGTGCTCCAGTGTCTGGAGAACCCCTCCCCAGCAAGGGAAGAAATAAGCTGCCTCAGAAGACAGTGGAGGGGCACTTGGAGGGAAGGGGGCTCCTTCCCACCGTGGGCTGGGGACCCCAGCACAAGCCATCACAGGACCTTGACATCACTTTTTCCAAGCCTTCAAATGCCACTTCACCTGTTGCCACCTCTGCCACTACTGCTGTGACTAAGGAGAAACCACTTCCTTGGAGTGGGAAGCAAAGAGAAGAGGCTGGCAAATAGGAGGGGCCCCCCTCCCAATTTTATTGATGGCGACCCTAGCTTAGGGAGGCAAAGGGGCTTGGCCCAAGTTACACATGCAATTAACATTAGGTATGAGTCAGTGGTGCAGTCTGGACTGGAAAAAGGATCTCTGGACTCCAAGTTATGTGCTCTTTCCATTACTTTTCTCTTCCCAGGAACTGAGTGAGCTGCTGCCCAGATTGTACCCCACCATCTGCCCAGGGACACACAGCACCTCTTCTGCAGTGACTCCTCACCACCATACACATTTGTCTTCAAATGGACAAACTTTGGTTTTCCAAAACAACATCCCAAAAAAGTGATGCATGAGATGCAGATCAAGCCTAGGACTCTTCACTCATGGGCAGCAAGGACTCCAGCCTCTAACCCTTTTTTCTTGCTGGCCTCTACACCTAGAATGCTCTGCCCCCTGAATAAGGCCTTCATCTCATCACAACGGCATCAGTTCCCATGCCATTCTTCTCAGAAGCTTTTCTTGATGTCATGGTCCACTCTGGCCTTTCCCACCATTTCATGTTCTGCATAGCACCAAGCAATCAGCTTGTTTATTGTCTTCCCCACTCCCCAAAATCAAAGCTCATTAAGGGCAAGACCATGTGTGGCTGGTTTTCTGCTAAAGCCTAGCATAGCCCTCCTTGGTGTAAGGGGAATTTCTTACCCTGTAAAGGGCAGAAAGAAGGAGAACTACTCAATTTCCGCCAGTCTCCATGGTTAATTTGGTAAGGGTCTCTTTTAGGGTTTCTAATATCTGGTGCTGCCTGGTTTACAAAAGTAAGAATGATAGCCAATATGTTTCCTCATTTTTCAGGATCCCCTTGGGTGTATAAGTGCAATACGCCTCCATGGTTCTTTCTACATTACTAACCTTAGCCAAATTGGTGGGCCATCTAGCGGCCACTTGTGGACCACCCCCATTAGAATCTGGCAGTAGAGGCGTAGGCTCCCCTTACCTTCTGCCGTGTTGAAATTCCATGCCCAGATTAGAGGCAATTAATACCAACAGAACATAATCAGGAACCTTTGCTGTTTCCCCAGCTTTCTGGGGCAACGTTTGCCATTCTGATGGCAAAAAGACAGGACAGTTTATTTTATTAGACCAGGGATTCCTCAGGCTTCTGCCGTGCTAGACCAGCCAGCTTCTGGGGTGTGGCTGGAGTAGGGCTGGAGATCCCTGGAGTCAGAGTCTTTTTGAGGATCAGTTCAAGCTGATCGACTGGATCTGGATCACCTCACCAGGCTGAGGTTTCTTCTGAGTCGGTCCACTTAACACCAGAGAGATACCTGAAACTTTAATACGGGCTGAACTTTTTGTTTATTTGCATATCTCTGAAGTCCACCTTTAAGTCTTTTGAAAAGGTGTGACCCCCATTTTTAAATATCATCCTCACAGACTAACAAGCCTGAGATCCAACAACAAATATTCAAAGACACTCAGAACTAGAGTACCATTTACAGTAGTGCATTGCTGAAACATAGTTTTTCTCCCTAAAAAAACCTCCATTATCAGAGATAGCCAAATCAAGACATTGGTGGAATGAGTCCATTCTTAACAACCCTGGCCTAATTATTTACATAAGCTCAGCAAGAATGAAGATTGTTCATGAGGATTTTATAAGGCTTGCTTTGCTGGGTCCCTTTATAAGGAATCTCCAGGTTGAACTTAGCCAGAAGCCAAGCCAAGCATTTTCCATCAGACAGCCCTGCAATACCTGTTAAATTGGGCAAACTTCTCTTTCCGAGGTTCCCAACATATGCTGAGGTTCCTGCACCTGCCAGGAAGTAACCTTCTTTACTCACTTTGGGAGGCTGCTGGGAACTCAGTGAGCAAGGTATCTAGCCAACATTTCCACGAGGCTTTATGGATCAATGTTCCATAAAGTCAACCTTAGTTCCTTAAAGTTGTCAGGTCATCTCTGAGCCTATGCATGACTCTCAAATAGGACATTCCAGTCAAAGCCTTGGTAAAATAACCAGTATTTCCAATGATGTCCTACTATAAAATGAACAGATTCTTATTGAACTTATGTAAACAATTGTAATTGCCATGAAAGAATACTCACTGTGAGTTTTTTAATTTCAGACAGTTTAAGTAGAGAGAAAAGATAAATGCTCTAGACAAACAAATACTTTATAACATTTCTGTATATCATAGATACCTTAAGAGAAAGTTTCTCAAGCTGGATAAGCAAACATTAAAGGAACAACAATGTTTCCAACAAGAGTCACAAAACTATAATTTCCCATGTTTCTAATTTTTGTTCAGGTCCAATGCAGCTTTTAGCTCTATAAGTTTCTACCCATTTCAGTATTAACCTAAAGGATGTTAAATACTGCATTTGTCCCAAAACTCCTCTTTACAACTTCCCTTGAGGAAGAAACATGTTCTGTGACAGAATCTAAAGATCTGATGAGAGTTCATTATGATGCACTTTAACAAAGGAATTTAGTGACACAACATTTTGATTACTAAAGGTGTTAAGTAATGATCTTATGCCAAAAACATTAAAACTTTAGGAACTGCACATATATTTGAGCAGTTGCAGCATTTACCCAGACTATACAACCTAAGGTGTATCATTGTACAACGGTGCTTTTCAAGTAACTTGGCATCCTTAAAGAAAGGGCCTAATTGGTGAAAAGACTTCTCTACCATTTGAATACTGAGAAATTTGTTTAAAACCTTAGGAAATTATAAAGCACTTCCTAAACAGGATTACAAATTGTTAAAAATCTGAAAACTCTATTTATTTAACCAAAGTGGCAATAAAAGATCATATTTGTCTTTGGGATCCTTCAGCAAAAGCTAACTTTTTTTTTAACCTCAGAGAAGTTTTAACTAAGCAATCAAAGACCTGGTAAAGATAAGACCTAAAGCTTTTGTCTTCTTAACAAAAGAGAAACTCTTCATTTACATAATCTTATCCAGAGCAGACCAACAGTCTAGAAAAACTTGTCTTTTGAAAGAGAGAAAAGCAGAATTTCAACCTTATACCAATATACCTTTAATATTTCATTTATCTTAACCTCACACATAAAATTTCTTTTTTTAATGATTTCCCTACAGGAACCTTCTGCAACTTTCCTTTGCCTTTAAACTTTTTCCCAAAGCCATTTCTCTCCAAACAATTAGTCTCATTTAGGACAGATTACTTTCTTTTACCCTCAACAAAAATGTACTTTTGTTTTTTATATCTTTCTTACATATCCCCAATTTCCTGCATATAGGGTTACTTTTCTTATTTTCCCATCAGTCTGAAATACACTTAGCATAATTTTAACTCTTAGAAACCTTAGTCTCCAATTGAGGACTTGGTAACTAACTGAAGGATGTTTATACCAGAACTTTTCTTAGATGATAATTTTATGAACCAGTTAAGTACAAAAGCAGCTCTACCAGTTTCAAATATCCCCAGTTGTTTTGCCACAGGTCAAAAGCACAAGCATCTACAGATCTCATCCTATACCAATAACAGGAACTTATTTGAACTGCAGCAAACTCAGGTACAAGCAAGCCAACAGACTTAGATTAGTTCAAACACTGAATGAGCCCATGTGAGACACTTTGTTCCCTAGTTAATTTTGACCTGGAAGTTTGATGCAAAAATCTGACTTCTGTGGTCTTTTGTTTCTTATCACCTAGGGCAGAGGGAGGGGAACCTGTTGCCTCCGGCAATTTATGCAGATTGGCCTTTCCCCACCCACGTGGTACAGAAGAAAGAATGGGGGAAGGGAGAGCAAGAGAAGAGGCTCCCAAGGGGAGCAGAGGAGAGTTCCCAGTTTTAGCTGTTAACCTGAGAAATGAATGAGGGAGAAGCCCTCACTTCTTCAAGGCAGAGGAACACAGAGAGTCAGTGTCCCCTTCAGTATGATTTTATCTCAGACCAATAAGGTCTCCTTCTCTGCACGGTCTCGTAGGCTTTGGGGGATCTTAAGGATGCCCACCCGTGGAGCCACAGACTCGAACTTGGCAGGCAAGCCAGACCGAGCCACATATTTACAGTCACAAACACACCAGAGGTTATTACATTCCCTCCCATAAAATTTCCACAGACAAGACCAAAAACAATGACAATAACAATTGGACAAACAAGTACAGAAGTGGCCACAAAACAGAGGTTTACAGATTTACTAAAGGGCCGACCGACATCTCGGTGTGGCCCTGGGGTGGGAAGTTGAGTGTCCAAGCTTCTACTTAATACCCCAGACAAAAGCACATGTGCATTTAAAATTAAACTAGCTTACCTCCAGATGTTCAGACAGGTGACTTTCACAGATTACTGGTGCTATTTTCAGGGTGGTAGAAAATACAAGAGTGTCTCCCTGGCTCCTAAGACCTAGATGTCCTTGGGAGTGCCTTTTGCTCTTAGCCCCTAAGGCTGGGAGGAGACAATGAGGCATATCACACCCAAGTAGGTGCAGAAACAGAGTGGGAGGGGAAGCCAGAAAAAACAAGGTTAAGATTAAAGGAGCCCTCTGGGGGCTAGTCAATCCCAGGCCATTCCAGCTGGCAGTGTGTTCCCCGTCAGGATGGCTTTTCCTGAAACCAGAGAAGTTATTTAACATGTATTCAAGGGGTGGCACCTCAGGGTAAAGACGGGAGGCATGGGAACCATTGGGAGAGCCTGTTAATGCAAACGGCTCTAATACTTTTGGTTTCTCAGGCAGTGGTAATTTTTGCCGCTAGGACCCTAGGAGAAAGAAAAGATTTTAACCAGGGTGGGGAGGTCGAAGGTCCCATCTTCTGGCCATCCAACGTTGAAGGTTGGCCATTTGTTCCTGCAAAAAAAGATCTTCCCTTTCCTAACACCCACCAATAGGTTGTGAGTTCGAATCCCAACTTCCTTGAGGTGAGTCAGAACTAGGTCTAGGGGTTTTGAAGCACACTGTCCCATGTCGTTAGTCCAAACAAAATAGAACAACACAAAAAACAGAGTTAAGACACAGACCACAGGAATTAGTCCTCCTGGCCAATAGAGGAGACTGTGCGCTTTCCAAAGAAAAACATGTAGGGTAAAGACCCTAAGTTCCCATAAGAAAATCCCTGAATGTAGTCACAACAAAAATCATACTTAGACAAATGAACACACAGAGAGACATGCACAAGGGAACCCAGTCTTCTGTCGCCGCTGGCTAGTGCGACCTGTTTCAGAGCCACAGAGCCTACCTTCACCCATGTACTCTGAAATCCTGACAAGAGGAGACCCCAGCCTTTCAGCCTCCGCCAGCTTCCTCTTGTCTCCAGATCACCAAACTAGAGCCATGGAACCAACACACACCCATGTATACTCTAGGGACCCTGACAAGAGGAGACAAAACCCTAATCTCCTCTTGTGTCATTGCCGATGAGATCGGTTCCAAGCTGCTCCAGAGTTATGCCACGGAATTAATCTCTTTTCCAGGC
Organism: Suricata suricatta; assembly: GCF_006229205.1. NCBI lineage: Eukaryota > Metazoa > Chordata > Mammalia > Carnivora > Herpestidae > Suricata > Suricata suricatta. The sequence goes on from NC_043717.1 coordinate 50,163,690, forward strand.
ATATGCGGGACTGCTACCTACCCCCTACCCGCCTGACCTTTTGTCTGGTCCACCTTCAGGTGTGTGCAGGACTCACATAAACCCACCTGATGTCTCACCTGAATCTTACCCGTGCATTCCCTGGGGTCCCTGCAAGCACCGCGGGACTTGACCCTCTCTCAAACCTTACACAAATGCGAGTGAGTACCCTACCTACATCTGTATCTCCAACAGATGCTGCACTTGCCACTCTTATCTCCGTGAATGTGAACAGGTAATGACGCTTGCCCATGGAATTCAGACCTCACCCCAGACCCAAATTCCACCCTTGGTGCCATGGGACTGCTCCAACCCGCTGTCTCTTTCCTCCGTGGGTCCAAGACATCTCCTGGCACCCACGGCCTTGAGCTTTATGCGGGGCGTCTGCCTGGCTCCTTTGAGGCCCCTTAGAGAAGCACCGAACAGACCAAACAAAAAGACTCAGACACAGAAGGACAAGAAAATGAGTGCACTCACCAGCCAGCGATTAGGCCCAACATGTTGGGGTCCCAGGAGCTCTGGGGGGGGGTGGAGATTTTCCGGCAAATGCACCATTATGTTATACCCAGATTTTTAATATTGCCCCCAAAAACCAGAGACTACCAAGGAGACTGAGTCACACATGAAAAAGCAAAGGGCTTTATTAGGAGTTTAGGCTGGCCGAGCCTAAACTCGGGCTCACAGACTTTACCGGCACAGTGGATTCATGCTAAAAGCCCCGAACATGGTGGGTTAGGGCTTTTATGAGTTTTGGGAAGGAGGAGTTACAGGAAATTGTGACACAGGTACAGGGGTCCAATCATTACTATACGATACCATTGACAGCAGGTTTAACCATTCATTGATACTTTTGGTGGGAGCCAATCACAACATTTAGAGTATTGACCAATCACAGAGTGGGCCCAGGACCCTCATGTAGGACGTGACTAGTCTTAAGGAATAGGTGATTATCTTATAACCTCCATATTTAGGCCCGCCCTTAGAAATGTTAAAGATGTTAGCTGGCCTTTCCTGATTGGGTGTTACAAGGGTGGTCCCTCCTTCCTTGGGCAACGTGTGCCCTTCTATTTTCTAATGATTCTGAGAAGCCGACTTCAGACCCGCGTCCTTACAACCCCAGCACCTAGGATAGTTTTGAGCATGTGCACATGTCTGCACACGCGTACACACACACACACACACACACACACACACACACACACACACATTAAATGAATTAATAAATGAACAACCAAACCTAGAGCAACAGTTTTCTTCCAGAAAAGATGTTCAGCCTGGGCATAGAGAATACAAATTCAGGCCTGAAACTGGAAGAGTCCCTGGACTATTTCATTCATTCAACAAATACTTATTCATTACCAGGCACAGTTCTAAGCATTTGAAACACAGTAATGAACACATCAAAGATCCCTGCCTTCAGGGAGCTCACTTTCCCATGGGAGATGACACATAATGAATGAGACAAATAAGTAAATTATAGGGCACATTGTAAGATGCTAAGTGTACTCAAGAGAAAGCAGTAAGGGGAGTGGGAATGCTGGGGGGGGGGCTTGGGGTGGGTAGAAGAGTTATGTGTGGAAATTTAAATAGGGTGGCTATTTAAGTAGAAATCTAAAGGCACTGAGGGAGCCAGCTTGAGGATGGGGGATGGGAGGAAACAGCAAACACAAAAGTCCTAAAGTTGGAATGTGCCTCATTTGACTGAGGGACAGCAAAGAGGTGTGAGTGGCTGTATAGTGTTGGGAGGGTGGTGCGCTATCACAAGGCAAAAGTCCCTGCTGTCAGTTTTCCATGCTTCTGGAGCCAAGAACCAAGGACTTCAGGGCACTGAGAAATGCCTTTCAAGAAAATGTCTCAAAGCCCTACTTCTTCCTTCTTTCTTGAGTCTAGGGTCATAGCCAGGATTAGCTCTCTAAGGTGTCAAGTTTGACCTGCCTGTGGCACATTGGACACTTTTACCAGCTTGACTGAGGACAAAAAGGGCTGCTGGCAATAACCATTACATTGGGGCAACATTCTGTTGCTTGTACTGTGTTCCTTAATCCTGCCATAGCCCTCCCTGCTCATGAAAGTAGGTAGGGTGGGTAAAATTAGCCTCATTTGACAGATGGAAACAAAAAGGTATAGAGAGTAGTGCTAGTGCACAGTGTTTACCAAGTACTTTTCACTGAATCTTCACAAAGACCTTGAAGTCCCATTCTCTTTTTACAGATAAGAAAATGAAGACTCTGAGAGTTTAAGTAAGATTTTCCAAGGTCACACAGCTAGGTTATGGCAGAGCTGCAGCTGAAATTCAGATCTTTCTATCTCTACTGTCTCATGGTTTCCATAATACTGCTCTGCCTCTGGAAAAGCAGCAGCAGGTTAAGAAGTGAAGCACAGGATGTAGCAAGGTCATTTACACTGAGGAGTTGCTAATTAAGTCCCATGGCATAAAGGAAAGAATGTGGGCTTTAGTATCAGACAGACTGAGATTAGAATCTCAGAGTTGCTGTGTGAACTTGAGCAAGTTGTTTCCCCTTTCTGAACCTCATATTCTCATGTCTGAAGCACACTGAAGGCCTCAGTGGCATCCCAATGGGGAAGTATCCTTTATGGTGCCTAGCACACAGCAGATGCCCAATCAGTGTGGGTTCTTGTTTATAGATATTCACTGAGTTATGTCTACCTTAAGTGTAAAGGCAGAGGCCATTGGCAGTGTGGCCAGCCTTGGCTACTGCCATGCTTGGGTAAAAGTAGGGCTGGGGCTGGATGAGGGTCTTAGCTGGCATAGTAGGCCTGTCAGCCCCAGGCCCTAGACTTCTTTGCCCTCAGAATCCTTCTGGGACTAGGACAGCAGCAATGCCAATCCTCTGACAGTCCAACTCTCACCTTGGAACCCAGAAAAAAGGGGGAAGCATGAGTGCACGTCTGAGCCCAGCTTCTCTCCCTGTGGCATTCTTCCCACCTTCCCTCTCTGTGGGCCAGCAGAAAAAAGCCTCTACTCCAATCCTCTCTGCCCCTCCCCATCACTCGTGGGGATCCTCAGGGAGGGCCCAGGGCTGGTTAATGGGGGTGGATCTGTCTTTAATCTGCTTCATAAGTTTTTTCTAGATCCTCATTAGAAACCATAATGTCCTATTTATATGCCGATGAGATTTCATTGGGGGCTAAGGAAGGAAGAGTAGCTGGGATGATGTAGGGTAGGATGGGGTGCTGGGCTTCACCATAAGGATCCCAGGGGAAAGGAACAGAGCAGAGCTCATGGTATCTCCACCTAATTCTTGGCAAACTCAGAAAGATTCTGTCCTGGGCCCCATTGTTCCCTCCACACAAGCCACCTGAACTAGCAGACATGGGTGCATACACGCGCACACAAACACTTCTCCACCCTACCCATGAATACCACCGCAGGGCCCCACCCTGGCCACCAAGGTTAGTCACCAAAACCTATATTTATTTCTCATTTGTTTCTACCATTGGCATTTACACTGATTGTGCTGGGGTCCAGCCCCAAGTTAGGTTCCTGGCTCTACAGACTTTGGTGAGATACAACATGGAACTTTCAGACAATGAAGGGAAGCAAGGTATGTACAGTGACCAGCACAGAGTCAGTCTTCAATAAACTGTGTTGCCCTTGTGCTGCTACTAGTCTAATGGGTGGTGGAGGCAGTTGGGTAAGCAATTAAAATCCAGTGTTGTGATGATGAAGGAGCTTGAGCCTTACAAAATAAGGAGAAGCTGGGTATGTGAATGCTACTCAATAGGCATTTACAGATGTGGCCTCTGTGCCAGGCCTTTGTACCTGCCATGCTCTCAGCCGAGAATGCCTATGTCTTAGCCTGCCAAAGTCCTGCCACTGTTGAAGATCAGATCCCTGGTTCTCTTGACTGACCCCAACTCCTGGCACCCCTTGCAGTCCTCCCCAGTGGGCCTAGATTCAGAAGTATTGGCATCTGTGTGCTATTTCCCAGAACAACGGTGTGAACTTTGGCTGGTCGTTCAAATGGTGGGCATCTGCACACCCTCCCACACCTCCTGTATAACCTCCATGGGCCAGTGGTTCCTTGACTCCTTACCCAATGAGAGCCTTATCCCCTCACTTCTTTCAAGGTGTCATGACCATGACTGGCTGCTTACTTCTCGCTCAGACCCTTGGTTTTTGGCTTCTGAAAATTATTCAGATTGGAACCCCTGATTCAGACAGCTCTGAGTGCCTAGGTTGTCCAACTGGCCCCATTTTGCAGGGTCCCCTGTCTGACTCTTCTCCTATGGCTACCCCTGGGCACATCTTGGCCTGAGGTTCTTCTGTTCCCCTCTGCCTTTTCTAACAAAACTCACCTTCATGGCTCTTTGGCCTCTGTCCCCAACTGGAGCACATGTGCATGGAATTTCACATTTTACAGGCTGCTCTCTCAATTTAGCATTCTTTCAGCCATCTTGGCTCTGATCTCCTCAGGACAGTCACCCATTCCTGTCTGCAAAAAGTGGAAAGAGCAAGTGCAATGAATGGCATCTAGGTCCTGATCCCCACTTATTTGCTGGATGGCTTTAGGTAACTTACTTTAGCTCTCTATACCTCAATTTCTATAAAGTGGGAACAATAATATCTCTGCCACAAAGTTTTTGTGTGGATTCATGGAGAGAGTGCATATAAAGCATTGAGCATAGTGCCTAGCACATACTAAGTGCCCAATAAAGGCTAGCCATTATTCCCTAACCCCCCAGAGGTTCACACAGGATATCTCCAAACCCACACAATTACTGTCCCTCCTCCAGGCTTTTTCCTGGCCCCAACCATCTAACTTCACCTGCCCAAATTGTATCTTTGGAATCAGAAAGACCTGGCTTCATTCTTCGTTTTACCACTTACCTCAGTATTTCTTTCAGCCTCAGTTTCTTTATCTATAAAGTGGGACTGTGAATTCCTAAACAGGTTGATGTGAGGATCAAATGAGATCATGGCCATCAAAGTACCTATCACAATGCTTGTCACCTAGTAAATATTTGTCTTGCCACATCCATAGAGCTCAAGTATGGGCTAGTTTGGCTTAGACCTGAGTGTGATGGGTACAAAAAGAGGAGAATGGCTGGGGAAACTGACATGAATGCCAAGGAAGCCATGGCAAGGGTTGCCAAACACAAAAGCAGTGCCTGAAGGGCATAGCAAGCTTAGATATGAGGCAGGCAGTGGGCACTGACAGTAGTGCTGGTGTAACTCCATCCAAAGCCATAATGTAAAGTCTTGCAGAATGCAAAGACCTGGTTTTTCTCAGCAGGATTCAGGGAAGTTTCTTGAAGAACTTAAGCCTCCAAGAAGGAACATGAAGAGAGAGACTGGTTGGGAAATGATCCCTTCGGGTGGCAATGGGGAGACAGGGGGTGAGAATAGTGATAACACTCTAATTACCCAAAAGTGGGTGGTAGTCTGGAGGACAAGGGTCAAAGAGATTTCAAAGGCCAGTATTTCTCTGTGACTAAGACCTACCTGAAGAGTTTTCTGGTTCCTGATCTCTCTCTGGATGGACCTGAGTGGATCTTCCCTGGATGAGGCTTGGGACATGGCAGGTTCTGGGATTGGAGTCAGGGGAAAACAGGTAACCACAGCCTCTTTTATGTGAAATATCCCTGATCTTCAGCCGCCTGGATGCCAGAGCAGGGAAATACAGGGGTAGGGGGCAGGAACAAGGGGAGACCTGAACACTAGGCAGCTTTGAGAGGGCTCTAGGTACATATGGGCAGCCTCAAGGGGGAAGGTCCAGGGTTTGTAGCCGGAGGTCAGACCACCTCAAGCCAGTCATGGAGGTTCTCCAGAACTCAGCTGGTCTATGAGGAGCTGCTTAGATCAGGAAGTCATAGATCTGAAAACATTAATCACTTACTAAGCACCAGACACTAAGGCTGGGAAAACAGAGGTAATATTCCCCAGGCCTTGCCTTCTGACAAGTCAGTATCTCTAAGCTAAGGTAGTAGATCATGGACAGGGCTGCGGGATAGAGCTTTATTCCAGCTCTGCCATTGTTTTGCATAATACAGCCTTCTACCTCTCTGAGCCTTGGTTCCTTCATCTGTACAATGGAGAAAGTGGGGGAATAGATGCTTATGAGGGCCTATGAGTCTGAGTTGGTGAAGGGGTCTCAGTGGTCATGACAAGGAATGAGCAGCGCCCAGAGTCTCAAAGCTGGGAAGCTGGGAAGCTCTTTCTGATCCTAGAATGTGCCTGCTGCCCCCTCAGGCTCTCACATCTCCCAGGAAGGCCCTCTCACATCTCCCAGGAAGGCCCTCTCACATCTCCCAGGAAGGCCCTTCAGACTGGACTCTGTGGGGCTGAGACCGTATGCAACAACCCCCTGCCCCCACCTTCTCACCTTCCCTGCCATGTAGTGTGGGCTTTTTAGACATCTACTTGCCCACCAGGCCCAAAGCATTTAGGTTGTGGGCTGCAGAGGAGCATCTATGAAGAAATTATGTGGCTGTTTCACTTATAGGCCGCAGAACCTCTCTGGTGACCATAGAGGTTAATTAGCAAAGAACAAAAGGCTTCCTACCCTGGGCCCTCACCAACACTGCCTGTATCTACTCAAAACTTAATGGTCATTTGAGCTGTTTCTGGAGATACAGAATGACGCTTCCATGTACTGTCTGGCTCCAGGAAGCAGCCTGGGTCCTGAGGAAGGCTAGTGGAGTAGAAGCAAGGTGCCCGTGGCTGCTGGAGAAGCCAAATATGGCAGGAATACAATATATTCGGGGCCAAAGGCCAGCATCTGGAGCTGCTCCTGGTGCTTGCCTGGAAACTGGTGCTCCCCAGGGTCTCTTCTGCAACTCTGCAAGGCCCCAGCTGGGTCTAAGCTGGTAACGGGAAGGGCAGAGTAGTTGGCAGGGAATGAGCCCTGAGGACATCTTCTTAGTTTAGGAAGCTGCCTAGACTCCTGACTGAGCCCTGTGTCTTGCAGGTAGGATGTGATTACAGGCCTTCATCCCAAACTTTCTAGGCTGGTCTGAAAAATGGGTTTGTCTGTCTGTGTGCTGTGAGAAAAGTGCTCAGCTGAAAGGGAGAGGAGCTGGACTGTGGCCACGATGTGCTGTTTTAAGGTTTCTCCACCCCTATGCCTCAGTTTCCTTATCTGTCAAATGAGAATTGCTGCCCTCCTTACGGAGCCAGCTGTCACTTCTTGGAAAAGTGTCCTCATAGAGCTCAGATAGGTGGAAAGGCTGGAATGGAGCAGGGAGGGAGGAGAGAAGCTGAGTCTAGAAAGGCATAATCACTTCCTTAGAGGGGTCTCCACTGATGGCCTTCTCCCCCCTCAATTTGAAACCCAGCTCTGATACTTATTAGTTGTGTGGCCTTAGGCAAGTCCTTTGACCCTTCTGCATTTCGGTAAACCAGACATAGGATCAACCTTACTTACTCTTAAGATCACAGGTATAAATGAGGTAATCTTTGTAAAGAACTTGGCAGTACTCAGAGAGAGGTAGGGTGACGGAGCTAGGGTGACAGAGAGGGAGGATGGGAGCACTGTCATGTGCAAGAAATGCCTGAAGGAGTCCTCAAGCACAGCTACCACCAGCTGCCTGTCCCAGACTCCACCCCTCCCCCATGAATAATGAACTGGTATTAATCCCCTGGTCAGGAAATTCCCTGTGGCCTGTGATAAAAATACACCCAGTGTGCAAGTCTGGAGCTCAAGATAGGTTTTCAACAGCTAGGGCTGAGCTCATTTGCACCCCTCATCCCAGCCTGCTGCATCAAGAGGGAGAGCTCAGTGGGACAGGGCATCAGAGACTGAGCTCTAACTAGGGTCCACTCCACTCCATGGCCAGGGACACAGGGATCAAAGGAGCAGGATCACCTTTGGCAGGAACGCCCCATAGTCAGGTCCCTGGAAGGGGACATAGAGCAGAGATCTGGGTTTAAATCCTGCCTCCACCACTTTCTGCAAGTGCCTCAGTTTTACCAACTATAAAATGGATATGGTCATACCTTCCTCACAGAATTAGTTTTAAATTCAAAACAAGTTTAGGTAAACTGCCCAGTACAGTGCCTGCCAAAAGGAAACACTCAATAATGGCAGCCCAGGCCTTTCCAATTCTCTGTCCTTTCCCCTTATCTTTGTTGTGAAACTCAGGCAAGTTTCACAGAAGGATGAACCTAAGTGACTCATTTTAAAAAATATTCACAAATCATCAAATTCACCTTTAGAAAGTGCACAAGTCAACCGATTTTAGTATATTCAGAATTACGCGACCATCACCATTATCTAATTTTAGAGCATTTTCATCAACCCCAAAAGAAATGTTATACCTCTTAGCAGTAACTCCCAATTCCCCACCCTATGCATCTGATAACTACTAATTTACTTTCTATCTCTATGGATTTGCCTTTTCTGGAAAGTTAATACAAATGGGATTACATAATATGTGGCATTTTGTATCTGACTTCTTCCACTTGGTGTAATGTTTTCAAGCTTCATCCAGTTGCAGCATCTAGCATTACTTTGTTCCTTTTCCTGGCTGAGTAATGTTGCATCATATGGATAAACCATATTTTGTTTATCCATTCATCAATTGATAGAAATTTAGGTCCCCCCCCTGCCACTTTTAGGCTATAATTAATAAAGCTTCATGTTTTTCTGTGGACATATGTTTTCATTTTTCTTAGGTATGTACATAAGAGTAGAATTGTTAAACCATATAGTTACTCTATGTTTAACTTTTTGAGGAACTTGCAGGTTATTTTCTAGAGCAGCTATACCATTTTCCATTTGTAAACCATTGGAACCATTTTCAATTGGAACCAGTGTAGGATGGTTCCAATTTCTCTACATCCTTGCCAAAATTTGCTGTTAGTTTTCTTTTTTATTATAACCATACTAGTATGTGTGAACTGGTACCTCATTGTGGTTTTGATGTTCATTTCTCTGATGGCTAATAATGGTAAGCATCTTTTCAAGTGGTCTTGGCCAGTTGTCTATCTTATTTAGAAAAATATCTATTCAGATCAGTTCCCAATTTTTTAATTGAATTGTTTGTGTTGTCATTGTTGAGATGCAAGAGATCTTTATTCTGAATATAAGTCCTTTCTCAGATATATGACTGGCATATATTTTCTCCTATTTTGTGTAGTGTTTTTATTATTTCAATTTATTAATGGTATCCTTTGAAGCACAAAAGTTTTTAATTTCAAAGGGTCCAATTTATCTATTCTTTTTTGTTACTTGTGTTTTTTTATAGTTTATTGTCAAGTTGGTTTCCATATAAAACACAGTGCTCTTCCCCAAAAGTGCCCTCCTCCATGTCCATCACCCTCCTTCCCACTTCAGCCCTCTGTTTTCAGTATTCAAGAGTCTCTCATGATTTGCCTCCCTTCCTCTCCCAAACTCTTTCCTCCGCTTCCCCTCCCCATGGTCCTCCGCTAAGTTTCTCCTGTTAGACTTATGAGTGAAAAAATATGGCATCTGTCCTTCTCATCTGACTAATGTCACTTAGCATGACACCGTTGAGGTCCAATCACGTTTCTACCAATGGCCACATTTTATTCTTTCTCATTGTCATGTAGTATTCCACTGTATATATATACCACATCTTCTTGAGCCACTCATCAGGTGATGGACATTGAAGCTCTTTCCATGATTTGTCTACTGTGAAAAGTGCTGCTATGAACATTGTGGTACATGTGTCCCTATGCATCAGCACTTCTGTATCCCTTGGGAAAATCCCCAGCAGTGCTATTGCTGGGTCATAGCAGAGTTCTATAGTTAATTTTTTGAGGAACCTCCACACTGTTTTCCAGAGTGTCTGTGCCAATTTACATTCCCATCAACAGTGTAGGAGGATGCCCGTTTCTCCACATCCTCACCAACATCTATAGCCCCCTGATTTGTTCATTTTAGCACTCTGACCAGCGTGAAATGGTATCTCATTGTTGTTTTAATTTATATTTCCCTGATGATGAGTGATACTGAGCATCGTTTCACGTGTCTGTTGGCCATCTGGATGTCCTCTTTGGACAAGTGTCTATTCATGTCTTCTGCCCATTTCTTCACTGGATTATTCATTTTTCAGGTGTGGAGTTTGGTGAGCCCCTTGTAGATTTTGGATACTAACCCTTTATCTGACATGTCATTTACAACTATCTTTTCCCATGCCATTGGTTGCCTGTTAGTTTTCTTGATTGTTTCCATTGCAGTGCAAAAGCTTTTTGTATAGATGAGGTCCCAATAGTTCATTTTAATCTTGATTCTCTTGACTTTGGGGATGTGTTAAATAGTAAATTGCTGCAGTTGAGGTCGAGGCTGTTTCCTGCTTTCCCCTCCAGGGTTTTGATGATTTCTTGTCTCACATTCAGATCCTTCATCCATTTTGAGTTTATTTTTGTGAATGGTGTAAGAAAGTGGTCTAGTCTCATTCTTTTGCATGTTGCTGTCCAGTTCTTTCAGCACCACCTGTTAAAGAGACTTTTTCCATTGGATACACTTTCCTGCTTTGTCAAAGATTAATTTGTGGGTCCAATCCTGGGTTCTCTGTTCTAATCTATTGATCTATGTGTTTATTTTTGTGCCAATTCTATCCTATCTTGATGATGACAGCTTTGTAGTAGAGGCTAAAGTCTGGGATTGTGATGCCTTCTGTTTTTTTTTTTTCTTCTTCAATATTACTTTGGCCATTCAGGGTCTTTTGTGGTTCCATACGAATTTTAGGATAGTTTGTTCAAGCTTTGTGAATAACGCTGGTACAAGTTTGATTGGGATTGCACTGAATATGTAGATTGCTTTGGGTAATAATGACATTTTAACATTTTAATAATGTTTATTCTTCTGATCCATGAGCATGGAATGCTTTTCCATTTCTTTGTATGTTCTTCAATTTCTTTCTTAAGTTTTCTATAGTTTTCATTGTACAGGTCTTTTACATCTTGGGATAGGTTTATTCCTAGGTATTTTATGGGTTTTCCTGCAGTTGTGAATGGGATCAGTTTCTTGATTTCTCTTTCTGTTGCTTCATTATTGGTGTATAAAAATGCAACCGATTTCTGTACATTGATTTTGTACCCTGTGACTTTGCTGAATTCATGGATCATTTCTAGTAGGCTTCTGGTAGAGTCTGTCAGGTTTTCCATATGGAGTATCATGTCATCTGTGAAAAGTGAACGTTTGACTTCTTTCCCAATTCTGATGCTAGGACTTCCAGCACTATGTTAAACAACAGTGGTGAGAGTTGTCATGCTCCTAATCTTGGGGGAAAGCTCTCACTTTTTCCCCATTGAGGATCATATTAGCTGTGGGCTTCTCATAAATGGCTTTTATAATGTTTAAGGAAGTTCCTTCTATCCCGAATTTCTTGAGGGTTTTTATTAAGAAATGATGTTATATTTTGTCAAATGCTTTTTCTGCATCTATTGGCAGAATCATATGGTTTTTATCTTTTCTATTGTTAACGTGATGTATCACATTGATGTATTTGCCAATATTGAAGCAGGCCTGTAACCCAGGAATAAATCCCACTTGATCATGATGGATAATTATTTTTATATGCTGTTGAATTAGATTTGCTAGTATCTTTTTTAGCATTTTTGCATCTGTAATCATTAAGGATATTGGCCTATAGTTCTCATTTTTTGTTGGGTCTCTTTCTGGTTTGGGAATCAAAGTGATATTTGCTTCGTAGAATGAGTGTGGAAGTTTTCCTTCTATTTCTATTTTTTGGAATACCTTGAGAAGAATGGGAATTAAATCTCTCTTAAGTGTCTGGTAGAATTCCCCTGGGAAACAATTTGGTCCCGGGTTGTTATTCATTGGGAGATTTTTGAGAACTGATTCAATTTCTTCACTGGTTATGGGTCTGTTCAGATACTCTATCTCTTCCCGTTTGAAATTTTGGTAGTGCATGTGTGTTGAAGAATTTGTCCATTTCTTCTGGATTGTCCAGTTTGTTGGCATATACTTTTTCATAGTAGTCAGTGATAATTGCTTGTATCTCTGAGGGATTGGTTGTAAAAGATCCATTTTCATTCGTGATTTTCTCTATTTGGGTGTTCTCCCTTTTCTTTCTGAGGAGACTGGCTAGAGGTTTATCAATTTTGTTTATTTTCTCAGAAAACCAACTCTTGGTTTCTTTGATCTACTCAATTGTTTTTTTGCATTCTATCTTGTTTATTTCTGCCCTGATCTTTATTATTTCTCTTCTTCTGCTGGCTTTGGGGTGCTCTTGCTGGCCCCCTTCTAGTTCCTTTAGGTGCTCTGTTACATTTTGAATTTGCGCTTTTTCTAGTTTCGTAAAATAGGCGTGGAGTGCAATGCACTTTCCTCTTAGGACTGACTTTGCTGCATCCCAGAGAGTTTGGATTCTTGTATTTTCGTTTTCATTTGTTTCCATATATTTTTAAATTTCTTCTCTATTTGCCTGATTGGCCCAATCATTCTTTAGTAGGTTGGTTTTTAATCTCCATGTTTTTGGAAGTGTTCCAGACTTTTTCCTGTGATTGATTTCAAGTATCATAGCACTGTGATCTGAAAGTGTGCATGCTATAATATCAATTCGCTTATATTTATGGAGGGCTGCTTTATGACACAGTATGTGATCTATTTTGGAGAATGAGCCATGCCCTCTCGAGAAGAAAGCGAATTCCCTAGGCTCAGGGTGTAGAGTTCTAAATATATCTGTTAAATCCATCTGTTCAATGTGTCAATCAGGTTCATAGTTTCTTTAATGATTTTCTGTCTGGTTGATCTACCCATTGCTGTCAGTGGAGTATTAAAGTCCCCTGCAATTAGCACATTCTTATCGATAAGATTGCTTCCTTTTGTGATTGATTTATGTATTTGGGTGCTCCTGAATTCAGTGTGTAGATGTTTATAATTGTTAGCTCTTCCTTATGGAGAGACCTTGTAATTATTATGTAATGTCCTTCTTCATCTTTTGTTAGTGCCTTTACCCTAAGGTCCAGTTTGTCTGATATAAGTATGGCTATTCTGGCTTTCTTTAGACGTCCAGTTGAATGATGGATATTTCTCCATCCCATTACTTTCAATCTGAAGGTGTCTTTAGGCCTAAAAAGAGTCACTTGTAGACAGCAAATAGATGGATTTGGTTTTTTTTTTTTTAACCACTCTGATACCCTGTGTCGTTTGATTGGAGCATTCAGTCCATATACATTCATTGTTATTAATGAAAAATTTGGGTTTAGATTCATTGTATTCTCTGTAGGGTTCATGCTTTTAGTACTGCCTCTGGTACCTGGTATTCCTTGCAACATTTCCCTCGGAGAGCCCCTCTTGGGATTTCTTGTAGGGTTGGTTTGGTGGTGATGAATTCTCTGAATTTTTGTTTATTTGAGAAAAACCTTTAAGTTTGTATGTTAGGGCCCTTTTATCCTTAGCTGCTTTCAGAATTCTATCTCTATCTTTGTATTTTGCCAGTTTCATTATGATATGCCATGCCGAAGGTAGATTCATGTTACGTCTGAGGGGAGTACTCTGTGCCTCTTGCATTTCAATGTCTGTTTCCTTCCCCAGGAAGGAAATTGGGGAAATTGTCAGCTATAATTTGATGCAGCACCCCTTCATGACCTTTTTCTCCTTCTTCCTCTTCAGGCACTCCTATGATACGAATATTGTTCTATTTGATTGTATCACCCAGGTCTCGAATTCTCTTTTCCTGCTCCTGGATTCATTTCTTTCTCTTTTTTTTTCAGCTTCCTCTTTTTCTATAACTGTGCCTTCTATTTCACTTATTCTCCTCTCTGCCTCTTCAATATGTGCAGTGGCCACCTGCATTTTAGTACACACCTCATTTATGCCATTTTTTAAGTCATTGCAGCTATTTCGAAAGTCCCTAGTCTTGGTATCAATAGCTTCTCTTATGACATCTATAGTTTTTTTAAGCCTAGTGATTAATTATATGAAAACCATTATAAATTCTTGCTCCAATATGTTGCTTATATCTGTTTTGAGCACTTCTGTGGCTGTGACTTCTTTCTGGAATTTCTTTCTTTTTTTAATTTTTATTTTATTTTATTTTTTAAATAGTTTATTACCAAGTTGATTCCCAGTGCTCTTCCCCACAAGTGCCCCTCTCCATGACCATCATCCCCTTCCTTTTCAGCCCTCTTCCCCACAAGTGCCCCTCTCCCCACAAGTGCCCCTCTCCATGACCATCATCCCCTTCCTTTTCAGCCCTCAGTTTGTTTTTGCATTCAAAAGTCTTTCATGATTAGCCTCAGTCCCTCTCCCCAACTCTATCCCCCCCTTTCCTCTTCCCATGGTCCCCTGTTAGGTTTCTTCTCTTAGAACTGTGAGTGAAAATATATGGCATCTTTCCTTCCCTGCCTGACTTATTTCAACTAGCATGGCTCCCTCTATATTCATCCACTTTGCTACAAATGGCCAGATTTCATTCGTTCTCATTGCCATGTAGTATTCCATTTTGTGTGTGTGTGTGTGTGTGTGTGTGTGTGTGTGTGTGTGTGTACACATACCAAATCTTCTTTATCCATTCATCAGTTGGTGGACATTTAGGCTCTTTCCATAATTTGGCTATTGTTGAAAGTGCTGCTATGAACATAGGGGTACATGTGCCCTTATGCATCAGCACTTCTGTATCCCTTGGGTAGATCACCAGCAGTGCTATTGCTGGGCCATAGGGGAGTTCCATTGATAGTTTTTTTGAGGAACCTCCACACTATTTTCCAGAGCAGCTGCATCAGTTTACATTCCCACCAACAGTGTAGGAGGGTGCCCGTTTCTCCACATCCTTGCCAGCATCTGTAGTCTCTTGATTTGTTCATTTTAGCCACTCTGACTGGTGTGAGGTGGTATCTCAGTTGGTTTTGATTTATATTTCTCTGGTGATGAGTGACACTGAGCATCGTTTCGTGTGCCTGTAGGCCATCTGGATGTCCTCCTGGAGAAGTGTCTGTTCACGACTTCTGCCCATTTCTTCACTGAATTTTTTGTTTTTCGGGTATGGAGTTTAGTGACTCTTTGTAGATATTGGATACTAGCCGTTTATCTGATATGCCATTTGCCACTATTTATTCCCATTCATTTGGCTGCCTATTAGTTTCTTTTGATTGTTTCCTTTGAGTGCAGAGTCTTTTTATCTTGATGAGGTCCCAATAGCTCATTTTTACTCTTGATTCCCTTTCCTTTGGGGATGTGTTGAGGAGAAAATTTCTGCGAATGAGGTCAAGGAGGCTATTTCCCAGGTTCTTCTCTGGGGTTTTGATGGTTTCCTGTCTCACATCCTGGTCCTTCATCCATTTGGAGTTTATTTTCATAAATGGTGTAAGAAAGTGGTCTAGTCTCATTCTTCCACATTTCTCTGTCCAGCTCTCCCAGCACCACCTGTTAAAGAGGCTGTCTTTTTTCCATTGGATACTCCGTCCTGTTTTGTCAAAGATTAATTGGCCAAGCACTTGTGGGTTCAATTCTAGATTCTCTATTCTATTCCCTTGTTTTATGTATCTGTTTTTGTGCCAATACCATACTGTCTTGATGATGACAGCTTTGTAGTAGAGGTTAAAGTCTGGGATTGTGATGCCTCCCATTTTGTTTTTTTCTCTTCAATATTACTTTGGCTATTCACAGTTTTTTGTGGTTCCATACAAATTTTAAGATAGTTTGTTCTAACTTTGAGAAGAATGCTGGTGCAATTTTGATGGGGATTGCATTGAATGTGTAGATTTCTTTGGATAATAATGACATTTTAACAATGTTTATTCTTCTACCCATAAGCATGGAATGTTTTTCCATTTCTTTGTATCTCCTTCAATTTCCTTCATAAGTCTTCTATAGTTTTCATCCTACAGGTCTTTCACATTTTTGGTTAGATTTATTCCTAGGTATTTATGATTTTTCATGCAATTGTGAATGGAATCAGTTTCTTGACTTCTCTTTCTGTTGCTTCATTTTTGGTGTATAAGAATGCAACCAATTTCTATACATTGATCTTGTACCCTGCGACTTTGCTGAATTCATGGATCAGTTCTAGAAGGCTTCTGGTGGAGTCAATCAGGTTTTCCATGTAGAGTGTCATGTCATCTGCGAAAAGTGAAAGTTTGACTTCTTCTTTGCTAATTCTGATGCCTTTTATTTTTTTTTGTTGTTGTTGTTGTCTGATTGCTGATGCTAGAACTTCCAGCACTACGTTAAACAACAGTGGTGAGAGTGGACACCTCTGTCGTGTTCCTGATCTCAGGGGGAAAGCTCTCAGTTTTTCCCCATTGAGGATTAGAGTAGCTGTGGGCTTTATATAAATTGCTTTTATAATGTTTAAGGAAGTTCCGTCTATCCCGATGGTCTCATGGGTTTTTATTAAGAAGGAATGTTGTATTTTGTCAAATACTTTTTCTGCATCTATCGACAGAATCATATGGTTTTATCTTTTCT
Source organism: Suricata suricatta (assembly GCF_006229205.1). NCBI lineage: Eukaryota > Metazoa > Chordata > Mammalia > Carnivora > Herpestidae > Suricata > Suricata suricatta. The sequence continues at coordinate 50,180,072 of NC_043717.1, forward strand.
TTTGTTAATGTGATGTATCACATTGATGTATTGGTGAATACTGAACCAGCCCTGTAACCCAGGAATGAATACCACTATCATTATGGATAATTCTTTTTATATGCTGTTGTATTCAATTTGCTAGTATATTGTTGAGTATTTTTGCATATGTCATCATTAAGGATATTGTCCTGTAGATGTCTTTTTTTGTTGGGTCTCTCTCTGGTTTAGGATTCAAAGTGATATTTGCTTCATAGAATGAGTCCAGAAGTCTTCCTTCTGTTTCTATTTATTGGAATAACTTGAGAAGGGTGTGTATTAACTCTGTTTTACATGTCTAGTAGAATTCCTCTGGGGATCCACCTGGCCCTGGGCTTTTATTTGTTGTGAGATTTTTGATAACTGATTCAATTTCTTCACTGGTTATGGGTCTATTCACATTTTCTATCTCTTCCCATTTGAATTAAGATAGTACATATGCATTTAGTAATTTTTCCATTTCTTCTAGATTGTCCAGTTTGTTGGCATATAATTTTTCATAGTAATCTCATGATGATTGCTTGTATTTCTGAGGCATCAGTTGTAACAAATCCATTTTCATTCATGATTTTCTCTATTTGGGTGTTAACTCTTTTCTTTCTGAGGAGACTGGCTAGAGGTTTATCAATTTTGTTTATTTTCTCAAAAAACCAACTCTTCATTTCATTGATCTGTTCATCTGTTTTTGCAGATTCTATCTTGTTTATTTCTGCCCTGATCTTTATTATTTCTCTTCTTCTGCTGGATTTGGTGTTCTCTTGCTGCTCCCTTTCTAGTTTCCTTTGGTGCTCTGTTAGATTTTGAATTTGAGCTTTTTCTAGTTTGGATTGCAATAAACTTTCCTCTTAGGACTGCCTTTGCTGCATCCCAGAGATTTTAGATACTTCTATTTTCATTTTCATTTGTTTCCATGTATTTTTTCATGCCCTCTCTAATTGTTTGATTTGCCCAATCATTCTTCAGTAGTGTAGTTTTAAGCCTCCACATTTTTGGAGGATTTCCAGATTTTTTCCTGTGACTGACTTCTAGTTTTATAACATTATGTTCTGAAAGTGTACATTGTATGATCTCAATTCATTTGTATTTATGGAGGGCTGTTTTATGACCCAGTATGTGATCCATTTTGGAGAATGTGCCATGGGCACTCAAGAAGAAAGTGAATTCCCTAGCTTCAGAATGCAGAGTGCTAAATATATCTATTAATTCCATCTATTCCAGTGTGTTGTTAAGGTCCATTGTTTCTTTAGTGATTTTCTTGCCAGTTGACCTATCCTTTGTTGTAAATGGAGTATTAAAATTCCCTGCAATTAGCACATTCTTATCAGTAAGATTGTTCATGTTTGTGAATAGTTGTTTTATGTATTTGGGTGCTCCCGTTTTCTGCCCATAGCTGTTTATAATTGTTAGATCTTTCTGATGTGGAGACCCTGTAATTATTATATGAAGCTCTTCTTCCTTTTTCATTACTGCCTTTACTTTAAGGTCCAGTTTGTCCGATATAAGTATGGCTACTCCAGCTTAATTTTGGCTTCCAGTTGCATGGTAGATATTTCTTCATTCCCTTACTTTCAATCTGAAGGTGTCTTCACGTCTAAGGTGAGTCCTTGTTGACAGCAAATTGATGGATTTCAGTTTTTGATCCATTCTGCTACGCTGTTTCATTTGATTGGAGCATTCAGTCCATTTCCATTCAGTGTTATTATTGAAAAAATGTGGGTTTAGATTCATTGTGTTCTCTGTAGAGTTCATGTTTGTATTGATGTCTCCGGTATCTTATATTCCTTGCTACATTTTTCTCATAGAGTCCCTCTTAGGATTTCTTGTAGGGCTGGTTTGGTGGTGATGAATTCTTTTAATTTTTGATTATTTGGGAGCACTTTTACGTCTCCTTCTATTTTAAATGACAGGTTTGCTGGGTAAAGGATTCTTGGCTGCATATTTTTTTCTGTTCATCACACTGAAGATTTCCTTCCATTCCTTTCTGGCTTGCCAAGTGTCAGTAGATAGGTCTGTAACCACTCTGATAGTTTTCCCTTTGTATGTTAGGGCCCTTTTATCCCTAGCTACCTTCATAATTCTCTCTTTATCTTTATGTTTTGCCAATTTCACTATGATATGTCTTCCTGAAGGTCAGTTCCCGTTAATTCTTTGGGGAGTTTGATATCGCCTTTGAATTTCAATGTCTTTCACTTTCCCCAGATTGGAGAAATTTTTGTTTGTAAATTGATCCAGTACTCCTTCAGGACTTTTTCTCTTTCTTTCTCTCCAGGAACTCCTATGATATGGATATTGTTCTGTTTGGTTGTACCACTCAGGTCTTGAATTCTTTCGTGCTCCTGTATCAATTTCTTTCTCCTTTTTCTCAGCTTCTTCTTTTGCTAGAACTGTGTCTTCTAATTCACCAATTCTCCTCTCTGCTTCTTCATTTCATGCAGTGGCAGCCTCCATCTTTTTATTCACCTCATTTATAGCTGTTTTTTTAACTCATCACGGCTATTTTGAAGTTTCCTAGTCTTTTAACAATATCTTCTCTGATTGCTTCTATGCTTTTTTCAAGCCGAGTGATTAATTTTATGAAAATCATTCTAAATTCTTGTTCAGTTATGTTGCTTGTGTCTGTTTTGAGCAGTTCTGTAGCTGTGATTTCTTTCTGAAGTCTCTTTAAAGGAGATTTCTTTCATTTTGTCATTTTAGCTAACTTTCTGTTTCTTGTCTGTTTTAAAAGCTTGTTCTGCACTGTGCGCCCATTAGTGTTTCTCTACTAAAGGAGGCTCTTTGACTGTCTAGGGTCTATCATTTCAGGAAATGTTCTTTTTAATGGTTCTTGGTTTCTCTTGTTATGTCTCTGATTAATTTATTTCCCTACTCAGTGATATTTGGGACTTTCCACTATGTGTGCTTTGGCTTGTTTCTTGAGGTAGCCCTGAAAAGGAATACAGACAGACAAAGACACAGGGAACACAAGCATGCAAACACACTGATAAAACAAGTAAACAAGCAAACCTAAAGGGGAAAGGAAAAGAGGAACAGGAAAGAAAAGAGAGGGCTGGAAAGGAAAAATACAAGACATGGGGGGACAGCGAAAGCCAGAGATAAAGGAGAGTCTGAGAGCCTAAAACCTGCAGAGGGTGGAGATAAGAATGAGATAAAGAAAAAAATATCTGGATGGTAAGAGTTGATCTAAGCACAGCAGTGCCTAAATGTTGGTCTTTCCCAGACTCTAGGGGGAAAGGGAGAAAAGAAGGAAATAGGAAAATAGAAAAGAAAACAAGGGAAAAAATTAAAAAGTAAAAATAATAAGAAAAGGAAGAAAAAACACGTAAAAATAATAGAAATAATAAGCAAAAGTACAGCGGCTTTCCAGCGTGTATGGGCGTGGCTTGGTGTAGGTAGGTGGGGTCTCAGGGGCTGCTCTCTGAGGCCTCGCCTTAGTGGATGCAGGGAGAAGAATGGCGGCACCCCAACCCCCCTTCAGACCATTCATTGCCAGCCACTCTCTTGAGTCCAACCTCCCCGTGCCATGGGTGGGTCAAATTGTTTTGGTTTTCTAAGTTCCACAAGGTTTCTAAATCCTAGCCCAAGCACTTTGCAGCTGCCATCACAGTTAAAATGCTCTCCGGCCGGCGGGTGGCTCTCTGGCCGGGATTGAGTAGGGGGATTGTGGGGCCAGTTTTTCCCCTGGCTCAGCCTGAAGTCAGCGAGCTGCAGAGCCTAAGGAAGAACAAACCCGCTGAAGGGGACGGATTTCTCTCCCTGCGCCCAGTGGCTCTCACTCCCGGGTGAGGTCTCCCCTCTCCAGGGATCACGCTATGAGTGATTCAGTCTCACCTTCTCTTCCCCTTGTCTCTGTGCCGCCCTGCTTTGCCATCCCACGCAGCGCCCTGCAGGATACTGTGCCTCCTCTGGACACATGGCTCTCTGCGGGCTAGGCGCCAAGTTTCTGGGTGCTTTCTCTCCTGGCTCTGCTTTGGGCCAGTGCTCTCTCCCCCAGAGTCTCTGGTCCCAGTTCACATTCACTCAGGCGTCCATGAGGCTGTTATCAATAATGGGGTTTGTTGGCGCACCTCCGTTCTTGGAGATCAGAAAGCTGTGGCTTTTAATTCTTCTCAGTTTGATAATTGTAGGCGGGTGGACATAATAGGGCTCTCCACCATCTTGTTGCCCCCCTGAAGGGGACCAGGAAAAAAGGGTCTGGCCTTAGCAATCATGATGCAATGAGGTTTGAGATTCTGCCCGGGGTCAGCGTCATGACCATGTGCTTGATCATTCCCAGTAAGCCACTGCACGTATCCGCAGGTTCACTGGGTCGAGGGGCAGGAGAGAAAGGGGCAACCAGAACCTGCAGAGGACTTCTCTGCAATTCAGCAGGTATTCAGGTATTCAGTAGAGGAACAAAGCCAATTCCAAACTACTTCAGGAAGAAAGTCTGGAATCCTGGAATTTATTTAAGGAGATTTCTTTTGTTTTGTCATTTTGGCTAGCATTCTGTCTCTTGTCAGTTTTAGAACCTTTTTATGAACTCTACTCCTGTGATTATTGCTGTATTAAAAGAGGCTCATTGACTGTCCAGGGCCTGTCCATTCAGGAAGTGTTCTTTTAATGGTGTCTCTCAGTTTCCCTTGTTGTGTCTTTGGTTACTTTATTTCCCTACTCAGTGATATTTGGGACACTCCATTATGTGTGCTTCTGCTTGTTTCTTGTGGTAGCCCTGAAAAGGAAAACAGACAGACAGACACACAGGGATCAAAAGCATGCAGACACACAGAAAATTAAAACAAACAAGCAAACCTAAAGGGGAAAGAAAAAAGAAGAAAAAGAAAGAGAGGGAGGTACAAAAACAATGAAAGCAAAGGACAGTCTAAAATTGTAAAACCAGTGGTGGGGAGAGATAAGAATGAGATAAAGGAAAATATATCTGAATAGAAAAAATGACCTAATCTCTGCAATGCAGCCATGTTGGTCTTTTCCTGGATGGGGAGGGGAGTGAAGAAAGAACAAAAAAGGCAGCTCTCCAGAGAGGATGGGCGTGGTTTGGTGTGGTAGGTCTTGCTTCCACTGCGGGTCCTGTAGGCTGCTCCCCGAGGTCTCACCTTGGTGGTTCTTGGAAGAAGAATGGCGGCACCCCATTCCTTCTCAAACGAAGTGTTGCAACCCACTCTTTTGGGTCTGATCTCCCTGTGCCTCGGGTCGGCCGAGTTGTATCTCCCTAGTCCTGCCTTGTTTCCAAATCTTAGTCTTGCATTTTAATGATACCACCCAAGAGGAGATGTACTCCCGCAGGTGAGCGGCCTCCTAGCCAGGGATCGAGTAGGGGGATAGGAGAGCAGTTTCTCCAGGTGCCGCCTGGGATCAGGGCACTGAACCCAAGGAAAACGTCACAGCTAAAGGAATGGATATCTCTCCCAGTGCCCTGCAGTTATAGATGGGATGATAGAATCCCTCTCTATCCTACTCGAAGTTTTTCTCTTCTCTAGAGACAGCTCTATGAGTGTTTTCAGCCTCTCTTTCTCTTCCCTTCATCTCTCTGTGGCTCTGTGCATTCTCCGATGCTCTGCATGGAGGGGGGAGGCCTACACCAAACCATGCCCATCTGTGCTGGGTAGCTGCTTTGTTACCAGAACCTAGATATGGAAACAGCCCCTCTTCCAAGATCAGCACTGACCCATTGCCGTGATTGACTCTAGATCAATTCTTGCTATTTAGATATATTCTCCCTTATCTCTGTCTTATTTCTCCCCTCCCCTGGACCAGGTATTCTGGTTATAGGTTTATTTAAACAGGCACATATAATCCATTCGCTTGATGCATGCTCTATCTTCATTGTTCCCTTCCTTTCTCTCTCTCTGAAATAATCAGACTATATAGTTTCTCTGAGTAACATTATTTTTTTTCCACCTACACTCCTGCCATATTCTCCTTTTTCTCTATCTGAATTAAGCCTTTTAGTATCTCTGCTTGGTCAATGTTCAACTTCTCTTTCTCCTTACTTCTGTCATTCCTCTCTTTGTTATGCTCATCCATCAGCACTACCTTCACCTGATCTTTATTCATTGCTGGGATTTCTGATTTAATGCTTTAAGACTGTCATTTGTCTTTTGTTGTTTTGGTTTTGCTTTTTTCCTTTTCTTTTGGTTTGCTTGTTTGTTTGAATTGTTTGTGCATTTGCATGCTTTTGTTCCTTCTTTGTCTGTATCCCTGTCAGGGGTACCTCAAGAAACAAGGCAAAGTACGCATGGTGGAGAGTCCTAAATATCACTATGAGTAGGGAAACAAAATAACCAAAATCTCAACAAGACAGACCAAGGGACACCATTAAAAGAATACTTCGTGAGTGGACAAGCCCAAGACAGTCCATGATCCTCCTTTAATATAGCAGTACTTGCAGATGCAGAGTGCATAGCAAGCTTTTAAAACTTACAAGAGACAGAAAGATATCCAAAATGATAAAAGAGAAGAACCCTCCTTAAAAGAAATTACAAAAAGGAGTGACAGCTAAAGAATTGCTTAAAAACAGATATAAGCAACATAACTGACCAAGAATTTAGAACAATTGTCATAAAACTAATCGCTGGGCTTGAAAACAGCATGGAAGTCAACAGAGACCCTATTGCTACAGAGATTATGGACCTTAAAAATAGTAGTGATGAATTTAAAATGCTATAAATGAGATACATAATAAAATGAGGCGGCCACTGCACAGATTGAAGAGGCAGAGAGGAGAATAGGTGAATTAGGAGACACGGTTATAGAAAAAGAGGAAGCTGAGAAAAAGAGAGATAAATTGATCCAGGAGCATGAAAGGAAAATTTGAGACCTGAGTGATACAATCAAATGGAACACTATCCATATCATAGGAATTCCAGAAGAAGAAGAGTGAAAGATGCTGAAGGGGTACTTGGACAAATTATAGCCGAGGACTTCCCCAATCTGGGGAAGAAAACAGACATTGAAATGCAAGAGGCATAGAGAACTCCCCTCAGATACAACTTGAATCGATCTTTTGCACAACATGTCATAGTGAAACTGGCAAAATATAAGGATAAAGAGAGAACTCTGAAAGCGGCTAGGGATAAAAGGGCCCTAACATACAAAGGGAGACATATCAGGGTGGTTGCAGACCTTTCTACTGACACTTGGCATTACAGAAATGAATGTCAAGAAATATACAATGTGATGAACAGGAAAAATATGCAGCCAAGAATCCTCTATCCAGCAAACCTGTCATCCAGAATAGAAGGGGAGATAAAGGTTTTCCTAAACAAACAAAAATTGAAGGAATTCATCACCACTAAACCAGCCCTACAGGAAATCCTAAGAGGGACTCTATAAAGGAAATGTTGCAAGGAACACAATGTATGAGAGACACCACTACAAGCATGAACCCTACAGAAAACACAATGAATCTAAACCCATGGTTTTCAATAATAACAATGAATGTAAACGGACTAAATGCTCCAATCAAAACGCATAGGGTATCAAAATGGATAAAAAAACAAGATCCATTTATTTGCTGACTACAAGAGACTCATTTTAGACCTGAGGACACCCTTCAGATTGAAAGTGAGGGGATGGAGAAATATCTATCATGCTACTGGAAGTCAAAAGAGAGCTGGAATAGCCATACTTATATCAGACAAGCTGGACTTTAAAGTTAAGGCAGTAACAAGGGATGAAGAATGGCATTATATAATAATTACAAGGTCTATCCATCAGGAAGTGCTAACAATTATAAATGTCTATGCACCTAATTCAGGAGCACCCAAATACATAAAACAATCACAAACAAGCAATATTATTGATGAGAATGTGTTAATTACAGGGTACATTAATACTTCACTGACAGCAATGAATAGATAAATTAGACAGAGAATCACTAAAGAAACAATGGACCTGAAGGACACATTGAACCAGATGGATCTGACAGATATACTTAGAGCTCTTCATCCTGAGGCTATGGAATTCACTTTCTTCTCAACTGCACATGGTACATTCTACAAGTCAGAACACATACTGGGGCATAAAGCAACCCTCATTAATATAAACGAATTGAGATCATACAATGCACATCTTCAGACCACAATGCTATGAAACTTGAAATCAATCACAGGAAAAAGTACGCTGGCTCAAAGTGGAGCCAGGAAAGAGAGTTCCCAGAAACTTGGCACTGGGCCTGTAGAGAGCCTTGTGTCCAGGGGCAGCACAGCACTGTGCAGGGCCATGCGAGAACTGGCTGTGTAGGACGATGCATGGGATGGCCACGCAGGGCGGTCATAGCTCATAGCGTAATATCTGGAGAGGGGAGACTGCAGCCCACAGCGGAGAGACAAACTTTCCATGTGTAGCCGCTGGGCACGGAGAGAAAAATCTGTCCCCCTCAGTGGATTTGTTCTCCTATGGGCCCAGCAGCCCGCCAACTTGAGGTGGAGCCAGGGAAGGGCTGGCTCCCAAATTCCCCTGTGCAGTCCTGGCCAGAAAGCCGCCTGGCTACAAGGGATCATTTCAATGATGGTGAAAGCATTAAAGTGTGTGGACTAGGATTTCAAAACCTGGCGGAACTTAGAAAACCGAAACAATTTAACCCGACCGTGCACAGAGAGGTTGGACTCAAGAGAGTGGCTGGAAACACATGGTCTGAGAGGGGCTTACAGTGCCACCATTCTTCTCCCTGCATCCACTAAGGCGGGGTCTCAGAGACCAGCCCATGACATCTGACCTACCTACATCAAACTATGTCCATTCACGCTAGAGAGCTGTATTTTTCTTTTATTACTATTTTTACTTTTTTCCATTTTTTCTTTTCTTATTTTTATTTTTTAATTTTTCTAAATTTTCCCTTGTTTTCTCTTTTCTCTTTTCCTATTACCTCCTGTTCTCCCTTTCCCCCCTGAAGACTGGAAAAGACCAATATTTACACACAGCTGTGATTAGATCAACTCTTATCATCCAGATAACTTTTCCCTTATCTCATTCTTATCTCTCCCCTCTATAAGTTTTATGCTTTTAGACTGTCCATTATCTTTGGCTGTCTCTGTCCCACCCCCTTCTTTCCCCGCTTTCCTGTCCTCTCTTCTGTTCTGTTCCTTTTTTTCTTTCCCCTTTTGGTTTGCTTGTTTACTTGTTCCCTCAGTGCATTTGCGTGCTTGTGTTCCCTGTGTGTTTGTATGTCTGTTTTCCTTTTCAGAGCTACCTCAAGAAACAAGCCAAAGCACATATAGTGGAAAGCCCCAAATATCACTGAGTAAGGAAATGTATTATTTACAGACATAACAAGAGAAACAGAGAGACACCATTAAAAGAACATCTCCTGAAATTACAAGCCCTGGACAGTCAAAGTGTCTCCTTTAACAGAGCAATACTTACAGGCACGCAGTGCAGAACAAGCTTTTAAAACTGACAAGAGACAGAAAGTTAGCCCAAATGACAAAATGAAAGAACACTCCTCTAAAGAAATTCCAGGAAAAATCACAGACACAGAACTACTCAAAACAGACATAAACAACATAACTGAACAAGAATTTAGAACAATTGCCATAAAATTAATCGCTGGGCTTGAAAAACCATCAGAGAAACTATTGATACACAGACTAGGGACCTTCAAAAGCCTATATATAGATGAATAATAAAATGGAGGCTGCCAATGCACGGATTGAAGGAGCAGAGAGGAGAATTGGCGAATTAGAGGAAACAGTTCTAGCAAAAGAAGAAGCCGAGAAAGAGAGAGAGAGAGAAATTGATACAGGAGCATGAAAGGAGAATTTGAGACCTGAGTGATACAACCAAACAGAACAATATCCATTTCATAGGAGTTCCTGAAGAGGAAAAAAGAGAAAAAGGTCATGAAGGGGTGCTGGATCAAATTATAGACAAAAATTTCTCCAATCTGGGGAAAGAGAAAGACGTTGAAATATAAGAGGCATATCAAACTCCCCTAAGACCTAGGCTGAACCGACCATCGGCATGACATATCATAGGGACACTGGCAAAATATAAGGATAAAGAGAGAATTCTGAAAGCAGCTAGGGCCCTAACATAGAAAGAGAAAACTATCAGAGTGATTAGAGACCTACGTACTGAAACGTGGCAGGCCAGAAAGGAATGGCAGGAAATCTGCAATGTGATGAACAGGAAAAATATGCAACCAAGAATCCTTTATCCAGGGAGCCTGTCATTCAAGATAGGAGAGATACAGGTATTCCCAATAAACAAAAATTAAGAGAATTCATCACCATCAAACCAGCCCTACAAGAAATCTTAAGAGGAGCTATATGAGAGAAAAGTAGCAAGGAATATAAGACACCAGAGACATCAATACAAACATGAAATCTACAGAGAACACAGTGAATCTAAACCCACATTTTTCAGTAATAACACTGAATGTAAATGGACTGAATGTTCCAAATGACGCAGGGTAACAGAATGGATAAAAAACAACAACAACAACAACAACAAAATCCATCTATTTGCGTTCTAGAAGAGACTCACCTTAGACCTGAAGACATCTTCAGATTGAAAGTAAGGGGATGGAGAAATATCTAACATGAGACTGGAAGCCAAAATTAAGCTGGAGTAGCCATACTTATATCAGATAAACTGGATTTTAAAGTAAAGGCACAAACATAAACAATCTTATTGATAAGAATGTGCTAATTGCAGGGGACTTTAATACTCCACTTCCAACAATAGATAGGTCAACCAGACACAAAATCAATAAAGAAACAGTGGACATGAACAACACACTGGAACAGATGGAAATGATAGATATATTTAGAAATCTGCATCCTGAAGCTAGGGCATTCACCTTCTTCTTGAGGGCCAATGGAGCATTCTCCAAGACTGATCACATACTGGGTCATAAAACAGCCCTCCATAAATACGAACGAATTGAGATCATACCATACACACTTTCAGATCACAGTGCTATGAAACTTGAAATTAATCACAGGAAAAAGTCTGGAAATCCTCCAAAAATGTGGAGGTTAAAAACCACCTTACTGAAGAATGATTGTGTGAATCAGGCAATTAGAGAGGGAATTAAAAAATATATGGAAACAAATGATAACGAAAATACAACAATGCAAACTCTCTGGGATGCAGCAAAGGCATTCCTAAGAGGAAAGTTTATTGCAATCCAGGCCTAATTCAACAAACTAGAAAAATCTCAAATTCAAAATCTAACAGAGCACCTAAGGAAACTAGAAAGGGAGCAGCAAGAGAACCTCAAGTCCAGCAGAAGAGAAATAATAAAGATCAGGGCAGAAATAAACAAGATAGAAAAAAACAAATTAACAGATGAAACAAAGAGTTGGTTTTTTGAGAAAATAAACAAAATTGATAAACCTCTAGCCAGTCTCATCAGAAAGAAAAGAGAGAACACCTAAATAAACAAAATCATGGATGAAAATGGATCTACTACAACTGATGCCTCAGAAATACAAGCAATCATCAGAGATTACAATGAAAAATTATATGCCAACAAACAGGACAACCTAGATGAAATGGACAAATTCCTAAACAAAGATGCACTACCAAATTTAAAGGGGAAGAGATAGAAAATATGAATAGACCCATAACCAGTGAAAACATTGAATCAGTTATCAAAAATCTCCCAACGAACAAAAGCCCAGGGCTGGATGGATTCCCAGGGGACTTCTACCAAACATTTAAAGCAAAGTTAACACCCATCCTTCTCAAGTTATACCAAAAAATTAAAATGGAAAGAAAACGACCAGACTCATTCTATTAAGCAAACATCACTTAAACCAGACAGAGACCCAACAAAAAAAGAGAACTATAGGCCAATATCCTTAATGAATACAGATGGAAAAATACTCAACAAGATACTAGCAAATCGAATTCAGCAGCACATAAGAATTATCCATCATGATCAAATGGGATTCATTCCTGGGTTACAGGGCTGGTTCAATATTCGCAAGTCCATCATTGTGATACATCACATTAACAACAACAACAACAAAAATATAAAAAATATAAAAACCATGCGATCCTGTCGATAGATGCAGAAAAAGCATTTGAAAAAAATACAAGATTCCTGCTTAATAAAAACCCTTGAGAACGTCGGGATAGAAGGGACGTCCTTAAACATTACAAAAACAGTTTACGAAAAACCCACAGCTAATATCATCCTCAATGGGGAAAAACTGAGAGCTTTCCCCCCAAAATCAGGAACACGACAGGGATGTCCACTCTAACCACTATTGTTTAACATAGTGCTGGAAGTCCTAGCATCAGCAATCAGACAACAAAAGGAAATAAAAGGCATCACAATCAGCAAAGAAGAAGTCAAACTTTCACTCTTTGCAGATGACATGATACTCTACAGGGAAAACCTGATAGACTCCCTCAGAAGTTTTCTAGAACTGATCCATAAATTCAGCAAAGTAGCAGGGTACAAAATCAATGTACAGAAATCGGGTGCATTTGTATACACCAAAAATGAAGCAACAGAAAGAGAAGTCAAGAAATTGATTCCCTTCACAATTGCACGAAAAACCATAAAATTCCTAGGAATAAACCTAACCAAAGATATAAAAGACCTTTATGATGAAAACCATAGAAATATTATTATTAAGGAAATTGAAGAACACACAAAGAAACGGAAAAACATTCCATGCTCATGGACCAGAAGAATAAACTTTGTTAAACTGTCATTATTGCCAAAAGTAATCTACACATTCAATGCAATCCCCATCAAAATTGTACCAGGGTTCTCAAATCTACAACAAATTATCCTAATATCTGTATGGAACCACAAAAGTCCCCGAGTAGCCAAAGTTATACTGAAGAAGAAAACCAAAATGGGAGGCATCACAATCCCAGACTTTAGCCTTTACTACAAAGCTCTCCACATCAAGACAGTATGATATTGGCACAAAAACAGACACATAGACCAATGGAATAGAATAGAGAGCCCATAACTGGACCCACAAGTGTATGGCCAACTAATCTTTGACATAGCAGCAACGAGTATCCAATGGAAAATGGCAGCTTCTGTAACAGGTGGTGCTGGGAGAGCTGGACAGCAACATGCAGAAGAATGAAACTAGATCACTTTCTTACACCATTCACAAAAATAAACTCAAAATGGCTGAAGGACCTGAATGTGAGACAGGAAATCATCAAAATCCTATAGGAGAAACCAAGAAATAGTCTCCTTGACCTCAATCGCAGCCATTTCCTACTTGACACATCCGCAAAGGGAATCAAAAACAAAATGAACTATTAGGACCTCATCAAGTTAAAAAGCTTCTGCACTGCAAAGGAAACAATGAAAAAAACCCTAATAGGCATCCAACAGAATGGGAAAAGATAGTTGCAAATGACATATAGGATAAAGAGCTAGCATCCAAATCTCCAAGGAACTCACCAAACTCCACACCCAAAAAATGAGTTATCCAGTGAAGAAATGGGCAGAAGACATGAACAGACACTTCTCCAAAGAGGACATCCAGAGGGCCAACAGACACATCAAACGATGCTCAGCGTCACTCATCATCAGGGAAATACAAATCGAAACCACAGTGAGATACCACCTCACGCCAGTCAGAGTGGCTAAAATGAACAAATCAAGAGACTATAGATGCTGGCGAGGATGTGGAGAAATGGGCACCCTCCTGCACCGTTCGTGGGAATGTAAACTGGTGCAGCTGCTCTGGAAAACAGTATGGAGGTTCCTCAAGACACTATCGATAGAACTCCCCTATGACCCAGCAATAGCACTGCTAGGGATTTACCCAAAGGATACAGAAGTGCTGATGCATAGGAGCACATGTACCCCAATGTTCATAGCGGCACTTTCTACATAGCCAAATCATGGAAAGAGCCTAAATGTCCATCACCTGATGAATGGATCAAGAAGTGGTATATATATACACAATGGAGTACTACATGGCAATGAGAAAGAATGAAATCTGGCCACTTATAACAAAGTGGATGGACTTCGAGGGTGTCATGCTAATTGAAATACTTCAGGCGGGGAAGGACAGATACCATATGTTTTCACTCACAGGTCTAACAGGAGAAACCTGACAGAGGAACATAGGGAGGGGAATTGTCAATTCTGTTGATATTTTTATAGAACCAACTCTTAATTTTGTTGATTTTCTCTATTGTTTTTCTATTGTTTATTTAGTTAATTTCTGCTCTAATCTTTATTATTTCCCTTCTTTTCCTGTTGGAGGATTAGTTTGCTCTATTTTTCTATTTTTTAAGGTGAAAGTTTAGGTTATTGCTTGAAATCTTCCTTCTTTTTTAAAATACAGGCATTTATAACTATAAAATATCCCTCTGAGTATAGCTTTAGCTGCATCCCATAAGATTTGGTATGTTTTATTTCTGTTTTCATTCATCTCAATGTGTTTTCTTATTTCCCTTGTTTTTTCTTCTTTAACCCATTATTTAAGACTGCACTGTTTAATTTACACATATTTGCATATTTCCCAAATGTTCTTGTGTCATTGACTTTTAATTTATTTAATTTTGAGTGGAGGACACACTTTGTATTATTTTAATCCTTTTAAATTTACTGAGACTTGTTTTATATCCTAACTTGTGGTCTACCCTGGATAATGTTCCATGTGCATTAAGAATATATATGCAGCTGTTTCTTTTTTTAATTTAACATTTATTTATTATCGAGAGACAGAAAGAGACAGAATGTGAGCATGGGAAGGTCAGAGAGAAGCGGAGACACAAACTAAAATAGGCTCCAGGCTCTGAGCTGTCAGCACAGAGGCCCACATGGGGCTTCAGCTCACAAACTGTGAGATCATGTCCTGAGCCAAATAGTGTTTTATATAGATGTCTGTTAGGTTGGTTGACAGTGTTATTCAAGTCTTTTATGTCCTTGTTGATTGTCTGCCTAGTTGTTCCATCCATGATTGAAAGTGAGGTGTTGAAGTCCTCAATTATTGTTGAACTTTCTTATTTCTTCCTTCAAGTTTGTCAGTATTTGCTTCATGGGATTTGGAGCTTTTTGTTAGGTGCACATAAAATTACATTTTTATATCTTTTTAATGGATTAACCATTTAATCCTTATTAAATTATTTTAATATATTCATTAATTGTTAATACTAATATATTAAACATTAATAATTATTTTATTTATTGTTAATAATATTCATTATTATTTTTTCTAGTAACAATTTTGTCTTAAAATCTATTTTGTTTCTATCAGTATAGATACTCTAACTCTCTTTTGGTTACTGTTTACATATCTTTTTCCATCTTTTTATTCCCAGCCAAGTTAGTTGTGTCTTTAAACCTAATATATTCCCTTATAAAGAATGTGTAGTTGATCATGGATTTTAAAGTCCATTCTGCTTTTTGATTGAGATATTTAATTCTCTTACCTTTCAGCAATTGCTAGTAAGATTGGAATTATAATACCTGATATTTTGCTATTAGTTCTCTTTATATCCTATGTATTTTTTGTTCCTCAGTTCTTCCATTATTGACCCTTTTTGTGTTAGATATTTTAGTGCACTATTTTACTTCTTTTGTCATTTATGTTACCATCTATTTTTTACTTTTTCATTTTGTTCTTTAGGGGCTGTCATGGACAGTGCTGTTATTGTCATAAAAATTTCATCTTTATACATTATAATCCCATTAACACAATTTTATTATGCCACTGTTTCTTAAGTCAGATAGAAGAAAATCATTACAAACAAAAATACATTCGTACTGATTTTTATATACCTATGTAGTTACCTTTAACAATACTCTTTTTTAAAAATTTTCTGTTGATTCAAGTTACCCTCTAGAGTCCTTTCCTTTCAGTCTGAAGAACTCCCTTTAGTATTTCTTATAGGGCAGATCTGGTGATGATATATCATTAGGTAAGGCTAGGAATGAAATATCCGCTTTTTAAATCTTTGAATACCTTAATTTCTGATTCATTTTATGAAGAATAGTTTCACTGGACAGAAAATTCTTGCTTCATTAACTTTTTCTTTGAGCACGTTGATCATGTCATCTCACTGTCTTGGCCTCTGATTTCTGATGAAAAGTTGGTTTCTCATCATCTCATTAATCTTATTCCTGATCACATGCATATGATTTTTCTTTTTTTTTATTTGTTTGTTTATTTATTTTTTTTT
>NC_043717.1:50196308-50205879 GCF_006229205.1 Suricata suricatta
ATCGTTTCATGTGCCTGTAGGCCATCTGGATGTCCTCTTTGGAGAAGTGTCTGTTCATGTCTTCTGCCCATTTCTTCACTGGATTATTTGTTTTGTGAGTGTGAAGTTTGGTGAGTTCCTTGTACATTTTCGATATTAGCCCTTTATCTGATAAGTCATTTGCAACTATCTTTTCCCATTCTGTCAGTTGCCTATTAGTTTTCTTGATTGTTTCCTTTGCCTTGCAGAAGCTTTTTATCTTGATGAAGTCCCAAGGGTTCGGTTTTGCTTTCATTTCCCTTGCCTTTGAGGATGTGTCGAGTAGGAGATTGCTGCGGTGGAGGTCTAGGAGGTTTTTCCCTACTTTCTCCTCGAGGGTTTTGATGGTTTCCTGTCTCACATTCAGGTCCTTCATCCATTTTGAGTTTATTTTTGTGTATGGTGTAAGAGAGTGGTCTAGTTTCATTCTTCTGCATGTTGCTGTCCATTCTCCCAGCACCACCTGCTAAAAGGCAGTCTTTTTTCCATCGGATCTCTTTCCTGCTTTGTCAAAAATTAATTAACCGTACATTTGTGGTGCATATGATTTTTCTCTTCCTGCTTTCAAAAGAAAAAACTTTCTCACTTTGTCTTTTATTTTATCAATTGATTCATGTCTATGTGTGGATCTGACTGCATTGATCTTATTTGAAGTAAATTGAACTATTTGTATATGTAGATTGGTGCTGTTGGAATTTTAAATCAAATTTAGGACTTTTGGGACATTTTTTTCTCCAAGTATTCTTTCAATATTTTGCTCTCTTTCTTCTTAAACTACCATTACGCCTATATTGATATACTTGATACTACCCTCATATGTCTCTAAGGCTCTGTTCATTTTGCTTCATTGTTTTTCCTTTTTACTCTTCAGACCAGAAAATCTCAGTCAAGTTAGTTTGCTGATTTACCATTTTAACCATTTTTGTGATAGCAAGTATAAATTAATCGCACATATTTTTAAATTAAAATTTGTTTTGCGGCACCTGGGTGGCTCAGTCGGTTAAGCGTCTGACTTGGACTCAGGTCATGATCTCACAGTTTGTGGGTTCGAGCCCCACATCAGGCTCTGTGCTGACAGCTAGCTCAGAGCTTGGAGCCTGTCTTCAGATTCCGTGTCTCCCTCTCTCTCTGACCCTCCCCTGCTCATGCTTTCTCTCTCTCAAAAATAAATTAAAAAACATTTAAAAATTAAAATTTGTTTTAATTGTAGGAAAATATACATAAGATAAAATTTACCATTTTAACCATTTTAAGTATACATGTTATTGGCATTAATTATATTCACATTGCTGTGAATCACACCACCATCCATCTCCAGAATATTTTTTATCTTCTGAAACTGAAACTTTCTACACATTAAACAATAACTATCTATTACTCCCTCTTTTCAGTTCTGCTGGCAACCAACATTCTATTTTTTTGTCTCTAGAATTTGATTACTCTATGTATCTCATATTAAGTGGAATCATACAATGCTTATCCTTTTGT
The DNA here is from genome assembly GCF_006229205.1 of Suricata suricatta. NCBI lineage: Eukaryota > Metazoa > Chordata > Mammalia > Carnivora > Herpestidae > Suricata > Suricata suricatta. Next base: position 50,197,815 of record NC_043717.1, read on the forward strand.
GTCTGGCTTATTTCATTTAGCATATCTTGATTGTTCACCTATGCTATAGCGTGTGTCAGAATTTCCTTCCTTTTAAAGGCTGAATAGTATCCCATTGTTTGTAAATTTTGTTTGTCCATTCATCCATTGACGGGCATTTGGGTTGTTTCCACCTTTTGGCTATTTTGAATAATGAAGCCAAGAATATGGGTGTGTAAATATCTGTTTGAATTTCTGCTTTCAATTCTTTTGAGAATATACTCAAAAGTGGAATTGCTGAATCATATGGTAAATCAATTTTTTAATTTTTTGTCATACTCTTTTTCACAGCAGCTGTATCATTTTATATTTCTACTAGCAGTGCACAAGAGTTCTTTTCACCCTGGTCAACATTTACTGTTTGGGGTGATTTCTTCCTCTCCTTCCTTCCCTCTCTTCCTCTTCTTCTTCTTCTTCTTCTTCTTCTTCTTCTTCTTCTTCTTCTTCTTCTTCTTCTTCTTCTCCTTCTCCTTCTCCTCCTTCTCCTTCTCCTTCTCCTCCTTCTTCTTCTCCTCCTTCTCCTCTTTCTCCTTCTCCTTCTCCTTCTTCTCCTTCTTCTCCTTCTTCTCCTTCTTCTTCTCCTCCTTCTTCTTCTTCTCCTCCTTCTTCTTCTTCTCCTCCTTCTTCTTCTTCTCCTCCTTCTTCTTCTTCTCCTTCTCCTTCTTCTTCTCCTTCTTTTTCTTCTTCTCTTCTTCTTCTTCTCCTTCTTCTTCTCCTTCTTCCTTTCCTTCCTTCCTTCCTTCCTCTCTTTCTCTCTTTCATTCATACTAGCTACCCTAATGGTCATGAAGTGGTGTCTCATTGTAGTTTTGATTTGCATTTCTTTAATGACTAACGATGTTGAGCTTCTCTTCATGTGTTTTTATTGGCCATGTGTATATCTTCTTTGCAAAAATGTTGGTTCACATCCTTTGCCCATTTTTTAATTGGTTATTTGTTTTTGTTGTTGAGTTTTAGGAGTTCTTTAATACTCTGGATCCCTTATCAGATATGTGATTTGCAAATATACTTTTCCATTCCACAGATTGCCATTTCATTCTGTTGATAGTGTCCTTTAGTGCACAGATGTTTTTAATTTTGAAACCCAACTTATCTGTTTTTCCTTTTGCTGTCTGTACCGTTAGTGTCAATCCAATGCCATGAGGATTTCCTTCCAAGTTTTCTTCTAAGAGTTTAACGTTTTAACTCCTATATTCAGGTCTTTCATCAATTTTGAGTTAATTTTTATGTATGGTGTTAAGTATGGGTCTACCTTCATATTAGGCAAAAGGATATCCAGTCTTGTCTTTTTTTTTTTAATAGTTTATTGTCAAATTGGTTTCCATATAACACCAAGTGCTCTTCCCCACAAGTGCCCTCCTCCATTACCACCACCCTCTGTTGGGAGCTGCCAGAAGAGCTGCCAGAAGAAAAGACACGTGCCTTGACCTGCAAGATCAGCCACCCTCACAGCTGAGCTGTGTTATCACTCCCAGCACAGCAAGAGCAGCATTATCACTTTCAGCTGAGGCCTTCTTGTTTACTTGCCAGGCCCTTCATGTTAGCCTCTCGGCAGCGTGCTGACACTGCAGTCCTCGCCCTTGTTTCCAAGCAACTGACTCACAGCTGCCCGCCTTCTACCCTTTATAAGACGTGCGTGGTCTCTCAATGAGAGCCGCTTGATCGGAAACCTTGCTTTGCCTCCACTCTCTGTGCTCCCTGCCCTACCCTATTCTCACTCCCTCCCTCAGGAACCCACGTCGACTGGCCAGCCAGCCAAAACAACCCTCCACCCCCCACCCCTCCCACTTCAACCCTTGTTTTCATTATTTAATAGTTGCTCATGATTTGCATCCCTCTCTCTCCCCAAATCTCTTTCCCCCTTCCTCTGCCTATGTTCCTCTGTTAGGTTTCTTCTGATAGACCTATGAGTGCAAACATATGGTATCTGTCCTTCTCCACCTGACTTATTTGGCTTAGCATGAAACACTTGAGGTCCATCCACTTTGTTACAAATGGCCAGACTTCATTCTTTCTCATTGCCATGTAGTACTCCATTGTGTGTGTGTGTGTGTGTGTGTGTGTGTGTGTGTATGTATATACATATATATATATACCATATCTTCTTGATCCATTCATTAGGTGATGGACATTTAGGCTCTTTCCATGATTTGGCTATGTAGAAAGTGCTGCTATGAACATTGGGGTATATGTGTTCCTATGCATCACCACTTCTGTATCCCTTGGGTAAATAAATTCCTAGCAGTGCTATTGCTGGGTCATAGGGGAGTTCTATCGATAGTTTCTTAAGGAATATCCATATTGTTTTCCAGAGTGGCTGCACCAGTTTACATTCCCACCAACAGTGTAGGAGGGTGCCCGTCTCTCCACATCCTCGCCAGCATCTATAGTCTCTTGATTTGATCAATTTAGCCACTCTGGCGTGAGGTGGTATCTCACTGTGGTTTTGATTTGTATTTCCCTGATGATGAGTGATGTTGAGCATCGTTTCATGTGCCTGTAGGCCCTCTGGATGTCCTCTTTGGAGAAGTGTCTGTTCATGTCTTCTGCCCATTTCTTCACTGGATAACTCATTTTTCGGGTATGGAGTTTGGTGAGTTCCTTGTAGATTTTGGATGCTAGCCCTTTATCCTATATGTCATTTGCAACTATCTTTTCCCATTCTGTCAGTTGCCTATTGGTTTTCTTGATTGTTTCCTTTAACGTGCAAAAGATTTTTATCTTGATGAGGCCCTAATAGTTCATTTTTGCTTTTATTTCCCTTGCCTTTGGGGATGTGTTGAGTAGGAAATTGATGCAGTTGAGGTCAAGGAAGCTATTTCCTACTTTCTCCTCGAGGGTTTTGATGGTTTCCTGTCTCACATTCAGGTCCTTCAGCCATTTTGAGTTTATTTTTGTGTATGGTGTAAGAAAGTGGTCTAGTTTCATTCTTCTTCATATTGCTGTCCAGTTCTCCCAGCGCCACCTGCTAAAGAGGCTGTCTTTTTTCCATTGGATACTCTTTCCTGCTTTGTCAAAGATTAATTGGCCATACATTTGTGGGTCCTGGTCTGGTTTCTCTATTCTACTCCACTGGTCTATGTGTCTGTTTTTGTGCCAGTACCATACTGTCTTGATGATGACAGCTTTGTAGTAGAGGCTAAAGTCTGGGATTGTGATGCCTTCTGTTTTTGTTTTCTTCCTCAATATTACTTTGGCTACTCGGGGTCTTTTGTGGTTCCATACAAATATTAGGATAATTTGTTGTAGCTTTGAGAAGATCGCTGGTGCAATTTTGATGGGGATTGCATTGAATGTCTAGATTAGTTTCGGTTATAATGACATTTTAACAATGTTTATTCTTCTGATCCATGAGTATGGAATGTTTTTCCATTTCTTGGTGTCTTTTTCAATTTCTTGCATAAGTTTTCTATAGTTTTCATCATATAGATCTTTTATATGCTTGGTTAGGTTTATTCCTAGTTATCTTATTTGTTTTGTGCAATTGTGAATGGGATCAGTTTCTTGATTTCTCTTTCTGTTGCTTCATTATTGGTGTATAAAAATGCAAATGATTTCTGTACATTGATTTTGTATCCTACGAGTTTGCTGAATTCATGGATCAGTTCTAGACTTCTGGTGGAGCTGATCAGGTTTTCCATGTAGAGTATAATGTCATCTGAGAAAAGTGAAAGTCTGATTTCTTTTTGCCAATTCTGATGACTTTATTTCCTTTTGTTGACTGATTGCTGATACTAGGACTTCCAGCACTATGTTAAACAACAGTGGTGAGAGTCGACACCCCTGTCATGTTCCTGATCTCAGGGAGAAAGCTCTCATTTTTTCCCCATTGAGGATGATATTACCTGTAGTCTCTTCATAAATTGCTTTTATAATGTTTAAGTAAGTTCCTTCTATTCCAACTTTCTTGAGGGTTTTTATTAAGAAAGGGTGCTGTATTTTGTCAAATGCTTTTTCTGCATCTATCGACAGGATCATATGGTTTTTATCTTTTTTTTTTAATGTGAAGCGTCACATTGATGGATTTGCGAATATTGATCCATCCCTGTAACCCAGGAATGAACCCTACTTGATCATGATGGATAATTCTTTTTATATGCTATTGACTTCAATTTGCTAGTATCTTGTTGAGTATTTTTGCATCTGTATTCATTAAAGATATTGGTCTGTAGTTCTCTTTTTTTGCTGGGTCTCTGTCTGGTTTGGGAATCAAAGTGATGCTGGCTTCGTAGAATAATTTTGGAAGTTTTCATTCAATTTCTATTTTTTTGGAATGGTTTGAGAAGAATGGGTATGAGCTCTGCTTTAAGTGTCTGGTAGAATTCCCCTGGGAAGCCATCTGATCTTGGGCTCTTATTCATTGGGAGATTTTTGTAATGGATTCAATTTCTTCACTGGTTATTGGTCTGTTCATACTTTCTGTCTCTTCTTGTTTGAATTTTGGTAGTGCATGTATGTTTAGGACTTTGTCCATTTCTTCTAGATTGTCCAGTTTGTTGGCATATAATTTTTCATAGTAATTTCTAATGATTGGTTGTATTTCTAAGGGACTGGTTGGAATAGATCCTTTTTCATTCATGATTTTGTCTATTTGGGTGTTCTCTCTTTTCTTTCTGAGGAGACTGGCTAGAGGTTTATCAATTTTGTTTATTTTTTCAAAAAAACTAACTCTTGGTTTTATTGATCTGCCCGACTGTTTTTTTTTTTGGATGCTATATTGTTTATTTCTACCCTGATCTTTATTATTTCTCTTCTTCTGCTGGCTTTGGGGTGCTCTTGCTGGTCCCCTTCTAGTTCCTTTAGGTGCTCTGTTACATTTTGAATTTGCACTTTTTCTAGTTTGTTGAAATAGGCCTGGATTGCAATATACTTTCTCCTTAGGACTGCCTTTGCTGCATCCCAGAGTGTTTGGATTGTTGTATTTTCATTTTCATTTGTTTCCATATATTTTTAAAATTTTTCTCTAATTATCAAACTAGCCTGATCATTCTTTAGTAGTGTGGTTTTTAACCTCCACATTTTTGGCGGTTTTCTAGACTTTTTCCTGTGGTTGATTTCAAGTTTCATAGCATTGTGATCTGAAAGTGTGCATGGTATGATCTCTATTCGTTTATACTTATGGAGGGCTGCTTTATTCCCCAGAAGTGATCGATCTTGGGGAATGTGCCCTGTGCACTTGAGAAGAAGGTGAATTTCCTAACTTCAGGATGCTGAGTTCTAAATATATTTATCAAGTCCAACTGTTCCAATGTGTCATCCAGGTCCATTGTTTCTTTAGTGATTTTCTCTCTGGTTGATCTATCCATTGCTGTCAGTGGAGTATTAAAGTCCTATGCAATTAGCACATTCTTATCAATAAGATTGTTTCTCTTTGTGATTTTTTTCCATGTATTTGGGTGCTCCAGAATTCGGCACATAGATGTTTATCATTGTTAGCTCTATCTGATGGAGAGACCCTGTATTTATTATATAATGTCCTTCTTCATTTTTTGTTATTGCCTTTATTTTAGAGTCCAGTTTGTCTGATATAATTATGGCTACTCCAGCTTTATTTTGTCATCCAGTCACATGGTAGATATTTCTCCATCCCTTAATTTTCAATCTGAAGGGTCTTTTGGTCTAAGATGAGTCTCTTGTAGCCAGTAAATAGATGTATTTTAGCTTTTTATCCATTCTGCTACCCTGTGTCGTTTGTTTGGAGCATTCAGTCCATTTACATTCAGTTTTATTTTTGAAAAATATGGGTTTAGATTCATTGTGTTCTGTAGAGTTCATGTTTGTAGTGGTGTCTCTGGTACCTTGTATTCCTTGAAACATTTCCCTCATAGAATTCCTTTTAGGATTACTTGTAAAGCTGGTTTGGTGGTAATGAATTCTCTCAATTTTTGTTTATTTGGGAACACCTTCATCTCTCCTTCTATTTTGAATGACAGGCTTGCTGGATAAAGGATTCTTGGCTGCATGTTTTTTCTGTTCATCACATTGAAGATTTCCTGCCATTCCTTCCTGGCCTGCCAAGTTTCATTAGATAGGTCTGTAGCCAGTCTGATATGTTTCCCTTTTTATATTATGGGTCTTTTATCCCTAGCTGCTTTCAGAATTCTCTCTTTATCTTTATATTTTGCCAGTTTCACTGATATGATATGCCAAAGGTCGATTAAATTTATGACTTAAGGGGGTTCTTTGTGCCTCTTGAATTTGAATGTCTACCTCTTTCCTCAGATTCGGGAAATTCTCAGTTATAATTTGTATTAGCACCCCTTCAGGACCTTTCTCTCTGTCTTCCTCTTCAGTAATTCCTATGATACAGATGTTTTTCCGTTTGATTGTATCACTCAGGTCTTGAATTCTCCTTTCCTGCTCCTGGATCTATTTCTCTTTTTTTTCTTGGCTTCCTCTTTTGCTATAACTGTGTCTTCTAATTCACCTATTCTTTTCTCTGCCTCTTCAATCCATGAGGTGGATGCCTTCTTTTTTATTATTCACTTCATTTATAGCCTTTTTTAACTCAGCACAGCTATTTTGAAAGTCCCTACTCATTGTATCAGTAGCTTCTCTGATGCTTTTTTCAAGCCCAGCAATTAATTTTATGACATTTGTTTTAAATTCTTGTTTAGTTATGTTGCTTAGATCTGTTGTGAGCATTTCTGTGGCTATGATTTCTCCCTGGAGTGTCTTTAGGGGAGAGTTCTTTCATTTTGTCTTTTTGGCTAGCATTCTGTCTCTTGTCAGTTTTCAACACTTGTTGTGAACTGTGCACCTGTTAGTATTGCTCTGTTAAAGGAGGCTTATTGCCTTTCCAGGGCCTGTCGTTTCAGGAAGTGTTCTTTTAATGATGTCTCTCAGTTTCTCTTGTTGTGCCTTTGATTATTTTATTTCCCTACTCAGCGATATTTGGGCCTCTCTGTCATGCATACTTTGGCTTGTTTCTTGGGGTTACCCTGTAAAGGAAAACAGACAGACAAACACACAGGAAACAAAAGCACACAAACACACAGTCAATTCAAACAAACAAATTTAAAGGGGAAAGGAAGAAAAAAGAAAGGGAGAAGAGAAGAAAAGAAGAGAAGAAAAAAATTAAGGGAGGCAGAGACAATGAAGGACAATGGACAGTCTAAAAGCATATAACTAGTCAAGGGGTGAGAGAAGAATGAGATAAGGGAAAATATATTTGGATGGCAAGAGAAAAAAAGAGGTCGAAAGGAAAATAAAGAGTAAAAAAATTAAAGAGTAAAAGAAGTAATAATAATAATAATAGTTAATAAATACACCATTTGCAACTATCTTTTCCCATTCTTCCAGTTGCCTATTAGTTTTCTTGATGTTTCCTTTGCAGTGCAGAAGCTTTTTATCTTGATGAGGTCCCAAGAGTTCATTTTGCTTTCATTTCCCTTGCCTTTGGGGATGTGTCGAGTAGGAAATTGCTGTGGTTGTGGTCAAGGAGGTTGTTTCCTACTTTCTCCTCAAGGGTTTTGATGGTTTCCTGTCTCACATTCAGGTCCTTCAGCCATTTTGAGTTTATTTTTGTGTATGGTGTAAGAGAGTGGTCTAGTTTCATTCTTCTGCATGTTGCTGTCCATTCTCCCAGCACCACCTGCTAAAGAGGCTGTCTTTTTTCCATTGGATACTCTTTCCTGCTTTTTCAAAAATTAATTGGCCATACATTTGTGAGCCCAGTTCTGGGTTCTCTATTCTATTCCATGGGTCTATGTGTCTGTTTTTGTGCCAATACATTACTGTCTTGATGATGACCGCTTTGTAGTAGAGGCTAAAGTCTGGGATTGTGATGCCTCCCGTTTTGGTTTTTCTCTTCAATATTACTTTGGCTATTCTTGCAAATGACATATCAGATAAAGGGCTAGTATCCAAAATCTACAAGGAACTCACCAAACTCCACACCTGAAAAACAAATAACCCAGTGAAGAAATGGGCAGAAGACATAAACAGACACTTCTCCAAAGACGACATCCAGATGGCCTACAGGCACATGAAACGATGCTCAACATCACTCATCATCAGGGAAATACAAATCAAAACCACAGTGAGA
>NC_043717.1:50205979-50229693 GCF_006229205.1 Suricata suricatta
AGACTATAGATGCTGGTGAGGGTGTGGAGAGATGGGCACCCTCCTACACTGTTGGTGGGAATGTAAACTGGTGCAGCCGCTCTGGAAAACAGTGTGGAGGTTCCTCAAAAAACTATCCATAAAACTCCCCTATGACCCAGCAATAGCATTGATAGGGATTTACCCAAGAGAGACAGAAATGCTGATGCATAGGAGCACATGTACCCCAATGTTCATAGCAGCAATGTCAACAATAGCCAAAACATGGAAAGAGCCTAAATGTCCATCACCTGATGAGTGGATCAAGAAGATGTGGTATATATATACAATGGAGTATTACATGGCAATGATTAATGAAATATGGCCATTTGCAGGAAAGTGGATAGACCTTGAGGGCGTCATGCTAAGCGAAATAAGTCAGGCAGGGAAGGACAGATACCATATGTTTGCACTCATAAGTCTAACAGGAGCACAGGAGAAACCTAATGTAGGACCAAGGGGAGGGGAAGAGGGAAAGAGAGTTGGGGAGAGAGAGGGATGCAAAACTATTGAATACTGAAAAGGAACTGAGGGCTGAAGGGAAAGGGGGAGGGAGGAAAAGAGGTGGTGGTGATGGAGGAAGGCACTTGTGGGGAAGAGCACTGGGTGTTGTATGGAAACCAATTTGACAATAAACTATTTATAAAATAAATAAATACAAAAAAGCAGCAGCTCCCCCTCAAGGATAGGCGTGGTTTGGTGTGGTAGCTCTCAGGGGCTGCTCTCGAGGCCCACCTTGGTGGTTTTGGAGAGAAGAATGGCGGCACCTCAATCTCTGCTCAAACTAAGCACTGCAAGCCTCTCTTATGAGTCAGATCTCCTTGTGCTGCGGGTGAGCCAAGCTGTATTTTCTGGGCCCGCACCGCTTCAAAATCCTAGTCCATGCACTTTAATGTTACCACAGATGAGATGCACTTGCTTTGGCAGCCAGCTTCTTAGCCAGGGATCTCATAGCTAGAGGGAACACTTTCTCTTGGTACAGTCTGGGATTTATGCTGCCACTGACTCTGGCGAGATGCGCTCCCTCACCTGCTGCAGCTGCCAACTCCCTGCAGGGATCACTTAGGGGTGGGCACTGTTTTTCCTGGTGCCACCCAGGATTCTTGCTGTAGCTGCTGGAGGCGAGTGTGCTCCCACAGGCCGTCCCTTGCCTCCCAGCTGGGATGTCGCTGGGGGAGGGGGCTGTTGTTGTTTTTTCTGTTGCTGTTCTGGGTCAACGCTGATGCTGAGGAGCCCAAGGAATGATTCACCAGCTTTTTGGGACAGGTTTCTCTCCCTGAGCTCAGCAGTTTTATATGGGGTGAGAGTTTTTCTCTCCATCCCAGTTTAAGTTCTTTCTCTTCTCTAGAGACAGTACTGTGAGTGTGTTCAGTTTCTCTTTCTCTTCCCTTTGTCTCTCAGGGGCTCTGCACGCTTTCCCTGTGTTGGGCCGGGGCTCCCACCTCCTCTGCCCCTCTCAGGCTGGCCCATTTTCTAATCTCTCCAGTTCTCACTCACTCGGGCATCTTTGAGGTTGTCTTCTTTCTGGAGTCTGTGTTTTCTCCTCCCACTCTGGCAGATAAGAGCAATGTCCTTCTCAGTTTGATAGATGGGCCTGACAAAGTTTACAGAGCTCCCTTCGTCTCCACCATCTTGCCTCCTACTGGATATCCAGTCTTTTCAACACTATTTATTGAAAAGACTGTCCTTTCCCTATTGAATGATTGTCATGTCCTTGTCAAAAATTATCTGACGCAAAGGTTTATTTCAGGGCTTTCTATTCTATCCCATTGGTCTATATGTTTATCATTATGTCAGTATCCTTCTGTTTTGGTTTCTGTAGCTTTGTAGTAAGTTATGAAATCAGAAAGTGTAAGTACTCTGTGTTCTTTCTTTAGAGTGTTCAGGCTCCCTTAAGATTTCATGTGAATTTTAAAATAATTTTTCTATTTCTGCAAAAAAAAAAATACCATTAGGGTTTTTATAGGAGTTGCATTAAATCTGTAGATCTCTTAGAATATTATCATCTTAGTGATATTAAATCTTTCAATCTATGAACATGGGATGTCTTTTCACTTTACGTGTCCTCTTTCATTTACTTCAGCAGTATTTTGTAGTTTTCAGTGTACAAGTCTTTTAGCCCTTTTGTTAAGTTTATTCCTAAGTATTTTCTCTTTTTTGATGCTATTGTAATTTGAATTTTCTCTTAAGTTTCTTTTTAATTATTCATTGTTAAAGTATGGACAAATAATTGATGTTTTTGTTTTGAGCTTATATCCTGAAGCTTTGCTAAATTTGCTTATTAGTTCTAACAGTGTTTTGTGGAATCCTTAGAGTTTTCTACATGTAAGATCATGCCATTTAGAAACAGAAGTAATTTAACTTTTCCCTTTCTAATTTAGATGTCCTTTAATTGTTTAGACATGGTTTCCTCCATTAAAAAAAATCATATACTTGGGGCCCCTGGGTGGCTCAGTCGGTTAAGCATCTAACTTTGCCTGGGGTCATGATCTCACAGTTTGTGAGTTTGAGTCCCGAGTCCGGCTCTGTGCTGACAACTTGAGCTACAATCTCGGAGCTCAGAAATTACTTCAAAATTCTGTGTCTCACTCTCTCTCTGCCCCTTCCCTCCTTGCACTCTGTCTCTCTCTCTCAAAAACAAATAATCATCTTAAAAACTCATATATTTGACCAACCTACTCAGCAGCTTTGTTATAATTGCTTATTTCAGGAGTTTTTGTTAATTCTTTAGGATATTTTACATAGACAACAGGTCATCTGTGAACAAAGATATTTTATTTCTTCCTTTTCAATATGTGTACCTTTTTTTGTCTTTTTGCATTAGCTAAGCCCACTAGTACAATGTTGACTAGAAATGATGAGAGCAGGCATCCTTGTCTGTTGCTGAAGTTAGTGGGAAAGCACCTGGTTTCTCACCATCAATTATGATGCTAAGTTTTTTAGATTTTTCTATCATGAATTGTTACTGTGTTTTTCCCCATATGCTGATATAATCATATTTTTTATTCTTTAGCATGTTGATGTGATACACTACAATAGTTGATTTTTCGATGAACATTATTTGTAATAGTTGATTTAAAGTGTTTGTCTAGTAAGTCCCATCTCTGTGCCTCCTCAGGGACAGTTTTTATTGATTTTTTTCCTGTGTATGGGCCATACTTTTTTTGCATGTCTTATATTTTTTTGTTGAAAACTGATCATTTAAAAGAATATAATATGACAACTCTAAAAATTAGTTTCTTCCCCTCCCCAACATCTGTTTTTGTTGCTGCTTGCTTTAGTTCTTGTTATTTTTCTATTCGGTCACTTTTCTTAACTAATTCTATAAAGTGTATTCTCTCTTGTATGTGGCTATTGAAATGTATACTTAATTCACTTAGTGGTCAGCTAATAATTGGACAGATATTTCCTTAAATGCCTTGAATCAATCAATAAACATCGACCTTCTGATAAGAGGCTGTGGGGTGTGTGTGTGTGTGTGTGTGTGTGTGTGTGTGTGTGTGTGTTAAGGCACTACTTCAGTACTCCATCAGTTTACAACTCTACCTTAGCCATCACTTACTACTTCTAGCAAGCCCCAATGTCAGATAGCGATGAAAGCATAGACCGTTGTCAGGTGTAGTTGGTACATGCGCACAGCCCTGCCTGTGCAATTAGCCTCCTAGATCCCAGGAATATGATATGTCAGAGCATTCAAAGCCTGCATGAGCTTCTTATTCCCCAGATTTTCCTTTCAAGTTTTTCTAATGTTTATTTATCTTTGAGAGACAGAGAGACAGAGTGTGAGTGGGGGAAGGGCAGAGAGAGACAGAATCCAAAGCAAGCTCCAGGCTCTGAGCTGTAAGCATAGAGCCCGATGCGGGGCTCAAACTAATGAACCATGAGATCATGACCTGAGCTGAAGTTGGACGCTTAACCAACTGATCCCCCAAGGTGCCCCCCAAGTTTTTAAAAACCAGATAGTCTCTTATTTGCTCCAATTTGTACAGCTGCTGTGATAGTAAACAATTGCTACTGGTTGTTTTCATCAAATGCTCAGGGCATAGTACTTTCCCTCTGAGTGAACTCTGAGCCAGGTCAAATAAAAGCTCTGCTAAAGATGCTTTTCCAAGGAGCAGCTAGACAGTTCCAGTAATGACAGTTCTCTGGAAATTGGGCTTTTTGAGAATCTCCAAACCTGGTATGTCCCCTCTGATTGCTGCTAGACTGCTTGTTTTCAAGGCATTTGGGAAGAAATCAATGGAAATAGGGCAAGTCCATGCCTTACAAAACTTGCTATTCTTGCCAACAATCAACAGATTTTTGTAAAATCATGATCCTTGGATTGAAGCAAACTTTTGGTTAGCTTCTAGAGTCCTGCAAAGGTTTATATTTACCATCTGCAACTAGAGTTCTTATTGCTTTTAAGAAAGAGAAGATTTTTGGAGGTCCTTACTCCATCATTCCATATGACCTGCTCTGGTTGACTCTTGTAGGATAGACAGACATTTATGAATAAATCAGGGAGAAAGCTCTAAACATAAGCAACTGCATGTGCAAAGGATGAAAATATGAAAGTTTGTGGCTTATTTCAAACTGACAAATGTACCTGAGTGACTGGACCATATGGAAGGTGAGGAAGGTGTATATTATTCAGAATTTGTCCTTTTGCAAATAACTAAAACCCAGCTCAATCAGGCTTCAGTGTTTTTTAAGAAAATGTTATTTGGCTTACAAAATAGATAAGCTTATCTTTAGGTCTAAATTTAGACACAGCAGAATGTAAAGCTTTATTTAATCATTAAGACTCTGCTCTCCTTCTCTCAGTTCTGCTGTCTTATGTATTGATGCAACCTTTTGGTACATTCTGCTTTTATGATTATAAGACAGCAACCAACGGTTTCAAGTTAACATACTCAAGGCTCCAAATTCAATGTAAAGAGAAATTATCTCTTCCCAACAATTTTTTCAAAAGTCCAAGAACTAAGTTTCATTGGACCCATCCCTAAACTAATTTTTGTGGCCATGGGAGTTGGAGCCAGCCTTGAGTCATGTGCTTTTCCTTTAAGACAAGAGTGGTGTCATTCCCTATCTGAACCACAGAGACTGAGCATGAGAGAAAGATAGTTCCTTAAAGAATATATAGATTATCTTAACAGAAGTTGAATAATAAGTACTAGTCAGGCAAAGCCCAATAAACATATCCCCTAGGAAGAATAGTAGAAAGTGAGACTAGGAAGTCTCTAGAGAGATCTTTCCATCTCAGGCATCATCCCACAGACCTGACAAACCACTCAACAAGCACTGATTGAGGACGAGCTCTGTGCTGGGGTCTGTGCAGAGTACTGGGATACCAACCCTCAAGGAGGCTCCAGTCCAGTTTTAGATTCTCTCAACCTACAACTTCCTTGCTGAGACTTACCCAAGAGATAATTTCATCTGGGGTGCCTGGATGGCTCAGTTGGCTAAGCATCCGACTTCAATTCAAGTCATGGTCTCACAGTCCATGGGTTCAAGCCTCGCATCAGACTCTGCTGACAGCTCAGATCCTGGAGCCTGCTTTGGATTCTGTGTCTCCATCTCTCTCTCTCTCTCTGCCCCTCCCCCACTCATGCTCGCTCGCTCGCTCTCTCTCTCTCTCGCTCTCTCTCAAAAATAAATAAAAGTTAAAAAATTTTTAAATGAGATAACTTCATCCAAATCTTTAACTGCTCAGCCTAGAAAATTGGTACTCAGAGGCGGCTAGGAACCTTACCACTGTCACATAGCAAATCAGCAGCAGAGCTGAGACAAGGGCAAGTTTGGCATCTTTGTGCTACATGCATGGACCATACTCATTCTTTAGGTTGTCTTTCCCAACCATCTCTGGGGAGCTTTCTCAGAGTACCCTACAGAATCCTAACCACCCCTGGGTTTACTCTAAATAACCCTTTTTTGGGACTCAACGTTGAAAATTTCTCCCTTGTTGTCTGCCTTCTGTCCAGTCCCAATATATCTGCCTCTTATCCCTATACTATTGGGTGTCCTCTTTCACGTTCTCTTGCTAACTACTAAGACATATTTACAAGTAGCCACTTTTACATGGGATACTCTTTGAGCAGCCCAGAGAGGGAGCAGTCAGATACAGGTAGTGTGAACTAAGGGGTATTAGTTAGGCATCACTCTGGAGAGCATGGAAATCCTTCTGATCCCTACCCTCGGGGTGGGGGGGGGGAGTTTCTGATGAGCAAGGCTGTCACTCTTCCGACTCCTGCCCTAATCAAGGAGAGTACATGTATAGAACAGGTCACAGAAATATCCTGCAAATACTCGAGTAAACTGACTCTGTCCTCCTCCTCCTCCGAAGATAGTATCTCTAGGCTCACCAATCAGTGAGGTAATCTGTGCATGCTCTGGGGCAGGGTAGGGAAGTTCTGGCCCTTTCTTGGTCCTCTTCTCTGACACACAACTCCATGACAACATCCCCCTTTCTGGAAGCTACTCCACTGCCAATATCTCTTCCTAAGACTCACTGCAGACTTTCTATTCCAACATCACCTCTTGCTTGGATTATTGAAGTTGCTTCTTGATTGGTCTTGCTGCTTCTACTCAGGCTCTCTTCTCACCATCAGTCTATTCTCTAAACTGAAGCCAGAGATATCCTGTTAAAGCAGAAGCTGGACCGTGTTCCTCCTCTGCTGAAAAGCCTTCCTACATGATCCCCATTTCTCTCAGAATAAATTTTGAAATCTTTGTAATGGCCTACAAGACCATTCACAAACTAGCTCATGTTAAATCTCTGATTTTATCTCTTACAACTCTTTTCCTCTCTCCCTCTTCTCTAGCATAGTGATCTCCTAGCTGTTCTTTTAAGAGCCAGTCATAATTTTACCTCAGGACATTTGCACAGACAGTTCATTCTTCCTGGAATATTCATCTTCCAGGTACCTGCATGGTGTGCTCCCATATCCACTTCAGATCTTTAATCAAATACTGATTCCTTGGTGATATCTTCCCTGACTATTTTTTAAAGCTTTTAGCTTTTGCCCTTTTCCAACATTCCCTATCCCTCTTCTGTACTTTTATTGTTCTCCGTGGACTTAACACCTGTGCATACATCTTTTATTGATTGATTCTATTTATTGATTTCATTGAGCTTTATGAATCAAAAACTTCTGTATATTTTTCCAAATGCTTTATTCCCAGCACTTAGAACAATGCCTAGTGTATAGTAGATACTCAATAAATATTTGTTGACTAAATACATAAATAGATAGTCCCAAATAATCATAATTTTGGATAGCTTTTTAGTCATGTAGAGTCAGAAAGTTACTCAGACCACTTCATCTCACTGCCCACTCTCATTTGACAGGTTGTGTGACTGAGACTCAGAGAAGGAAAAGGACTTTCCCAAAGTCACAGAGGGAGTTAGTTTAGTCAGAAAGTAGCAATTTAACCCATAGAATTAGGGAAGATCCTCTGGACTGTTTTCTTGGGACCTATCCTCTACTATAAGAAAGCACTTTCCTTCCTACAAAGCTGAGTTCCAACCCCACCTCCACGCTGTCCCTCATCATCTCCTGCCCCACCCATCTGTCTACTTAGCCTTTCCATTCTATCTTGATGGACTAGAATTGGGGTTTGACCCAAAGGCAGCGTTGCTCCACCTTTGGGGGAGGTCTCTTGGGAGTGCCCTGCCTTATAGTTCTTTCTTGTGGGTGGAGGACCAACTATGGTTGAAGAAAATTATAAGCAATTAGGGTTATGAGGAGAAGGTAGGGGTCATGTGGGGTAGGGGGTAATAAAGTGGTGACGACTAGCGTATCGAATCCCTACTTTATGCCAGGCATCACACCAGGCATTTTATCTAGGACGTCTCATATTCTGTCATTATCCTTAACACTTTGAATAAGTATTCTTTTTCCCCATTTTACAGATAGGGGAAATGAAGCTCAGAGAAGTGACTTACCTAGATTACATAGTCAGTAGGCAACAAAACAAAGCTTCAGATCCAGGTCTGGAGTCTTTCTTTTAAGTTCTGTCTCCAGCTAGCTCTCTGAGGACTCCAACTTTAGACTAAATCTTAATCAAGGGTTCAGAAATAAAGGCACCTCTTTTAGGTTCTTATGTATTCTGGAGGAACAGTAGGTCTAGAACAGGCCATGGCAAGCCCAGAGCTGCGAGAGGAGTGTCAAATTACTCCTGCTCTATCTGGCCCAGGGCCTCCTTTCTCTCTGCCCAAGCCTGTAGAGCTGGGCTTATTTTCCAGGACTGGTCAGACATTTTCCCTGTGGAGTGTGGATAGCCCACAGTTAAGCCAAAGGGAAGTCCCTTCCACATATGGGAGGAGAAGGGAAAGGAGGAAGGGGAGTGGAGCAGCCTTCCAGAAGGGATAGTTTTGCTAAGTTTCAACCTAATATCCTGGAGCTATTCCTAGATAGATTGTGGTCAGTGGAATTATGCTTTTATCAGGCTTCTGGGAATTTCAATAAAATCTTTATGGTCTGGAAAGTTCTCTTTATGGAAATCAGATTATTGAAGTGCCTGCTGGGGGGAGGGTTTCACCAGTCTGACTTGCTCCCCACTGCATCCCTTCTTCCCTTCAGAACAGCTTCCCCACTCAGCTCCTTTCTTCCCTTCCCCTTAGGCCCCAGCTCCCAGGAAAATTTGAGCTCCTCATGCTGAAACATGAAGAGGGCCTTGGCAAAGAGAGTGGCACTAAGAGGGCACATCAAAGGTGTTGGTGAGATTTCAAAATTAATGTTGCAAAATAGTCCATTCCTATTCCTTCACCATCATCTCCTTTGAGAGCCCTGGTTTTGCCATTTCTGGATCAATATTCTGTGCTCCTGGCTCAGTTTGTTGGCAGGTCCCAGAATCTTGTCCTGAGACACAGCTGAGCCTCACCCCTCTGACCCTACCTCATCCCCTCTCACTCTCAACCCTGCCCATCTGTCTAGAGAGCCTTCTGGCCTGGCATCCTGTGAGGCTGGAGTTGAGATCAAATTCCCAAGAAGTGTTGCTTCATATGTATGGGGGCTTTCTTGGGAGTGCCCTGCCTTGTGGCATTTCTTAGGAATGGGTCAGCAATTATAGCTGAGCCCCTCACACTCTACCCCATAAACTGCCTGCTTGGGGAAGGCCTACCTTATTAGGTTTTCCTTGTGGCTTTCTTAGAGGTTTTAATTTAGCAAAAGGAAAGTGGTTTGGACCAAATAGTCTCTTTTAGGGATAGGATTTTTTAAAATTTGTCTGGAATTTGGTGCCTTTGCCTACCTAAGTTCTTCCACTGACTATCTCCCAACATTTTTCCGGCAATACCTTCTTCTATTAGATGCATAGGTGAAGAGTCAACATGTCCTCTGAAGGATGATTGAAGGAACTGGAGAAGAGAAGACTGAAAAGGCCAGAGAAGTATGCTCAGCCCTTTGAAGGCCATCATGAGTCAGAGGAAGTAGATGTGATCTGTATGGTCCAAGCAGTAAAGCTAAACCAAGCCCTCGCTAGTATTTTTAGTCTATTATTATATGGGATCATCCCAATAGCAATTTGAGGTAAGTAATATTGTCCCCATTTTATAGATGAGAAAACTAAGACCCAGGTCTATACAGCTATGAAGTGGTCAGGCTGCCTTTCAAAGCCGGGTCATCCAACATCAAATCTAACATTCTCCACATCCTGCTATTCTGACCAATTGACAAAGTAGGCAATGTTAGGTTCAATACACACAGCTCTTTGAAGCCATTGCAACCAACATCCCCAATCCCACTCATGCACTGCAGTGAAGGAATTGTGGAGGCTGAGTTGTGTACACCCTCAGGCTGTTCTCAGCAACTGCTTAGAAGCTACTATCTGTTTAACTTTACCCGCCCTCCACTCCGACCCCTGTCTAGACCTCTGGCCTGTACTCCATCTTCACAGCTGTCCCTGGCATTCCCTTTCACCTAGGGGCAGAACTCATTTTCCCAAATGGACTTGACTCTACACTTTCCTTACTTTGGATGTCTCAAACTGAACCCAGCCCAGTTTGCCCACTGTTCCCATCCTGTCCAGCCCTTCCTTCCTGATTTGACAATAAGGAAGAAATTTTTAATAGACAGAGATGCCAAGGATGGATGGGCAAGGCCAATTGCTTGGCTACCAGCATTAGGTGCGGGGATCCTTCCAGCAAATTCTGTTGACATAAGTATTTGTTTTCCTATACCAGCCCTTCTATTATTATTCATGGGTTTTTTGCTCAGCCTTTCATTTACCATTCTTTATCTCTTTCACTTTCTCTCTCTCTCTCTCTCTCTCTCTCTCTCTCTCTCTCTCTCTCTCTCTCTCTCTCTCTCTCTCCCTCTCTTTCCTTCTCTCTGCCTTTCTCATATTTCCCATCTTTCTCTGTTTCTCTCTCTGCCCCAGTCCTTCCCTTCAAAGCCTCCCCTAACTGAGGGCCTGCTCTACCTGGCACAGCCTGCCTTTCTCAGCTCTCTACAAAGGAACCACCTATTTCATATGTTTTTCACCAGTCTCAGGTTGTGATTTCTGTAGCAGCTGGTATTAGGGGCCTAGATTTGTTCAAGATCATCTGGGACCCTGAGAAGCTGGAGGAAACCCTGAGACCTGCAACTTCTCTCCCCAAAAATGAAGGTGACATCTTTGGCATCCTTCAGGCCCCAACAGGAACTTTTTGTCTGCTCAGACTTTGAAGAACTCAGGAATGAGTCAATGACACTTGAGAGGCCCCATTCTTTGAGCCCAGCTCCAACATGCCCACACCTTATCCATATCTAGATGTCACTACTCCCTGCTGATAGTCACTTCAGTTATGGCTTTAGCCTCATCCAGAAGAGCTTGATCCTGCTACTGAAGGAACAGAAAGAAGCTCAGTATTGTTGGAGTCTAGAATGTTGAATGGCTATGTGGGAGGGAGGTGGGAATAGATGTCAAAAGGCTGCTGGGGAGATAGTGCAAGTTGTTAAGCAGGGGAAAGGAGATGATCTCTCTGCAATTTATAAAATCATTCTGACCACTAGGTGGATGCTGGATTATAGAAAAGAATGGAAGCAAGGAGACATTTGAGAACGCTGTTGATGTAGTCCAGGTGAGATATGATGGAGGCTTGGACAAGGGTGTGAATATGAAGAGAAGTGGGTTTTTCTGGTCTACTTAGTATGTAGGAGCAATGAGGCTTGCCACGTGCCAGGTAGGCATGGCAGAGAGGGGGATATAAAGTAGATTCTGGCGAGGCTTGTTACTGGCACAGAAATCATGAGAAAAGAAATAGTTTGGAGATGAACTCAGTTATAGATTAGCCATGTGGAATTTGAAGTGCTAATGCACCATCCAGATTGAGATAGTGATCAGGTAGTGGCAGATCCTGAAGCTGCACTCCAAATCTAGATATGTGTGAGAAACAGACAAAGAGATAGTCACTAAAGCCATGGGAGTAGATAAGCTGACCAAGAGCAAAAGCATGGCATTAGAAAAAAAAGAGGGCTAGGGTTAGGGTCTGGGGAAACTTTCATAAATAAGTAAAGCAGGATAAATTTTGTCAAGGAAACTGAGCAGGAATGGATCAGAGAAGCAGGAAGTCAGGAAGTACATTTAGAGAGTACAGGGGCAGAGAGAGAGAGAGAGAGAGAGAGAGAGAGAGAGAGAGAGAGAGAGAGAGAGAGAGGGAGAGGGAGAGAGAGAGAGGGAGAGGGAGAGAGAGAATGAATTGCCAAAAGGAGAGGATAATTAACTGTGTCAAATGTTGTGAAGTCAAATATAAGGAAGGGAAAGTGTTCAGCAGATTTGGTGACTAGAATGTCCTTGGCAACTTTTATAAGAACATTTTTCATCAGTAATGAGCATAGTAGCTGGACTACAGTAGTTGAAAAGGTAGAGACAGCCCAGTGTTTCTGCCCTAAATTCTGCTACATTCCATTCCCTTTAATTGTGTTTCTCTGTTTAGGAGTGAAGAGAAGTCAGCAAGCTTCCATTGCTTTCCAGTATCCTCAGATCTGGTTCTCTTTCCCTCCCTCCATTCCTCTACACACACACACACACACACACACACACACACACACACACACACCAGACACATGCTTCCTAGCTTCTTTTTGCTTCAGCAGGCTACATTCTAGGACTTCCCCCCTCCCTTCCCCACTTCAGACTTAGAAACAAATTGCTCACTGCCCCAGTGGTGAAACCTTATCTGGTCTGGTAAAAATGTGTGTCTGGATAAACTGAGCTCCACATTTCAGCCAAGAGGATGAGCTGGCCGCTGGCTGGCTTATATACAGCTTGGGGTGGGGATGTTGGGGCAGGGGGAGATGGAGGGAGGACACAAAGCAGAGACTGGGATGGGTGTGAGAAGCAAGAAAGAGGAGGGGAAAGAGGAAAGAGGATGAAGTGGGAAGAGGGGCAAGGAGAACTGTGAATACAGAGAAGCTGGAAATAATGGAATAGGAAAAACTTCTTGGAGTCACAAATTTGTATTTAAATCTTATCACTACTTCCTACATTTGTGGGGAGTAACTTTCCTCTTTGAGCCAAAATTTGTTCATCTGTAAAATGGATTGAATAATAATACCTACCTCATTGGTATTCTTCATTAGGCAGGATAGCTCATTATTATTATTATCATTTTTATTCTTATTTTGGGACAGAGCTTGTGTTAGGAGAAAGCCAGGCAGTGTTCTGGAGACTTTTTCTGGGCTAGGGAAGCAACTACCTAGGGCTCTGTACTCCCTGCTTGGTCTTCCAGGGAGGAGTCAGAGGAGTCCAATGCTGGCAGTAAAAGTCAGCAAAGATATATTGAATAAGAATCAAAGAATCATCACTGGACCCCAAGCCCAGCAGTTCTTGCAGTCCCTTTAGCTTTTGTCCAGAAAGAGCCTATAGAAGGGAAAGCAGCCCATCCGTGGGGCTAGAACTATACCCACTAGGGCCCACTTCCTTCAACTGCACACAAAGTCTCATCCATTTTCAGACCTGACACTGGTGAGCCACAGAAACCTCTGGCTGGCTGCTTGCCATATGCTGCCTAGGTTTTGGAATGGGAACCAGGGCTTCTGATGCCACACGTGGGGCAGGGAGGACAGAGATGCTCACCAGTCTTGACCCCGACCTCTTACCACCATGAGCCAGATGTTGAGGTCAGTCTTGCTCCTCAGTTCTGGTGCTGGCTATTCCTAGCTTCCTTTGTCCCTAGATCTGCAGGGTCCTGAGGAAACTCCAACTCATGTATCCTCCCCTGTACTGACCACCTACTCCAGCCCCTAACCCCACCTGCCCTGTCAGGAGATTTCAGCAAAGGGAGATATACTGCTAAGGGGATCATGGCTGATGGAAAAGAATCCATCACAGTCTTGGGGTGGCAAAAAGTGGAAAAGTGAGACATACTCTTCAGGTTGGGGGTGTCACTTCCTTCTGATTGGCAGGGCAGGAAATTGGGGCCTGGACCAGTGCATAAGCCAAGCCAAGAGGGTGTCAGGGCTCTTCCAGGGGTTATGGGCTGAGAGGCAGCAGTGGCAGACCATCTGTATGCAATCAAGCTTGTTATGACTTCATGGGGATAACGGGGAACCCCCAGAACTGAGTGCTTTGAACCTTGCTCTCACCAGTGGAGAGGGAGAGAAGCTGTGTGGGGATGAAACATGGAGTATTTAGTGGAGTTAGTGAGAAGTATGAAGATGGAGAAAAGGGAGAAACTTCGGGAAAGCAGCCATCATCAACTAACTTGAACTCAAAACTTTGGGAGAAAGTCTAGGAAGCAAGTGCTGGGAAAGAGCTCCCAGCCCCCAAATCCATGGCTTCCAAGTGTAGCTCTTGGTTGGAAAGGCAGGGACAGCAGCATGTGGCAGGGCAGGTTTTAGATAAGATCTGATCCCTGCTTCTGGGAAAGGTTGGTAAGCCAGGTAGCTGGCAAGGCTCAGGTGGGAGCCCCACAGGATCCAGTGTGGAAAGACTGGGTTGTTATGGATGATGTTTTGAGGAGGTCCACAGAATGGAATAGGAAAGCAGAATTCATGATGCAGTGCAGAAGGGCAGGTGAGGGGCTAAATTCCAGGTCCCATAAGAAGCTGATGAAGTAGCTGGAGCTTCGTGGAACAGAGAAAACAAGGGAACATGACCTCTGTTCTCAGATTTCTGAAGGGCTGTCATGATCAGAGGGAGCAGAGGGAGAAACAGTGTCTTTGTGGCTGCAGGAGGCAGATACTCCTGTGGGAAAACCAAAGGGAAACAGTTCTTCAGTTCAACTCAAGAAATAATTTTCTCAAAAGGTATCCATGCTCAAAATTGAGGAGGAGGCAGATAGTGAGTGCTTCATCCTTGAAGGCAGGTGAACAAGGACTGGATGACCACTTTGTGGTATTTCAAAGTGTAGATGGGGGTGGTCCCTTGGCATCTTCTAGCCACCCTGTCATGAGAATCTCTGGCTCCATGAACTAAATAGATTATGTCTGTGTGCTGGAGTCCATGAAAGTAACATTCACTCCTTAAGTTCTCTAAGGGACTTGATTCTGCACCTCCTATATATCTAACTTGGTAGATTAGCACCATGTGAACATTTATTTCGTGGCTCTGCTATTCTGTCATTATCCGTGTCATGGGCTTCTAGCCTCTCACAAGCATCTCACCACACCAAGTACAGTGGGCATCTTTAATACTTCTTTCATACCATATGGCTCCTAACAGCTTCAAATTGGGCTCAGCTCATGAGGGAGTGATTGGTTCGAACTTCATGGGCAATTGAAAAGATTTTCAAGGTAATTTTGGCTATCTGCAATTGTGCCTTACAGGTTGACTTCAGACACTATGCCCACGGAGGGCGCTGCTCCACCAAGTACTTGATTATGCTGCTAGGTACAAAATAGTGTGTTTGGGGATGGTGTGGTTGGACGCATGGTTAGAAAAGATTTCTCTCTGGAAGCCTGATGCTTCCATCCCTCTCTTAACACAGGCCAAATTACCCTCCTGGATTGTCCTTGCTCCTCAGCTGGAGATCCTGTTAGCTCTGCCTTACAAAGAGATCCAGAATCCAATCCTTTTTTAAACCACTTCTTCACTTCACTTTGGTCCAAACCACCATCATCTCTCATCGGGACAATCCCAAACGCCTCCCAACTGCTTCAATCACTCCTGTCCTCCATGCTATCTGTTTACCTCACACCAGCCGTTGTATATCTGTTAAGATGTCAGATCATGTCACTTTCCTGCTCAAAACCCTCCAATAGCTCCATTCTTCTTAGAACAAAAGCCAAATGACTTATAAGGTGCTATATGATATGTCTCCAGGCCACATATCTGACTCATCTCCCACTACATTCTTCATTGGGCATTCCACTCTACCTTGCCTACTAAGCAGAAACCCACTGAGCACAAGCCCATCTCTATGCCTTTGCTCTTCCCTCTACTGTGAAGTTCTTTCCATAGAACTTGATATAACATACCTTCATGTCCTTCAATCTCTGCTCCAATGTAATCTTGTTGGAAAGGCCTTCTTCCTGACCACATGGTATAAAATAGCAACTCTACCACCTTATCCTACCCTTACCCCTCTTAACTTCCTTTCCTTTATCCATATCACACCTTACCATTTATATATTCATTGATGCATTGCCTTTATATGACCACCAGAATATAAGGCAGGGGCTTCTGTTCTCTGCTATATCCGCCACACCTAGAACAGTACTAGGCATATAGCAAGTATTTAATAAATATTGAATGAATGAGAGGTTTAGAATGCACCCCTGTGAGCTCACCAAACAGGCCAGAGAGACAACTGTCTTTGCCCCAACACTGGAGTTTCCCTCTGTGCTTCTGTTTTTTTTAATCTTACTTGCTCACACTAGGCTCATCCTGACTCTGCTTATGGAAGCTGATAGCCTAGCCTTAGCTGATGCACTTGGAGTACCTGGAAGGAAACATCTTCCTTAAGAACTAGTTTGTCCGTGGCGGATAGAGCCATGAAGATTTAAAGGAAGAGAGGATGTCAGATGTGTCTGGGGGTAGAGGACACTGCATCTTGGTTTCCCTGAGGCTCTGTGGGGCTATCCCAAGTGGTGACACCAGTAAAGTCTTGGAGCAGAGCTGGCTTCATGGAACACTCCTACCTAGCCCTGTGCTCGGAAAGGCTTCATACCCAAAAAGGCCTTGTACTTGGTTTAATGCTCTGGTGTCACTGTCTTGAAATTCTTAATAATATTTGTAAGGAGGCTTGCATTTTAATTTGGCACTAGGCCAGTTCTAGAAGGAATCCTAAGTCTTGGAACGACAGTGTTTCTCCATGCCTCCTGGTGTCTACTCTTCCCACTTAAAGTCCATTCTGTGCATGGTTCCTGAGTAGTATCCTTAAAGCACAGCTCTGGTGCTGCCATTCTTCCACTCAAGAACCTCCCGTGTTTCCCTATTATTCATTGTTTCATTCCATATAACTCAGCCTCCAGAGCCTTCCATGCCCCCACCCTCCTCATAACCCACTCCTGCCTCTCAACTGTGGTCTCACAGTCCTCAACATGGGCCTGCCTAGGTCCTCCCACTGGTGTGCTGCAAGCCTTCAACACCTATAGTCTGAAGAAGGTGCCCAGGAACCTGATGAGGAATTTTTCCTTTCTGCCAATAACACCAGCCAGGGTTTTGGTCTGTTATGCTCACTGCTATGTTCAGAGCAATCAAGAAAGGGCCCAGCATGTAGTAGGCACTTACCAAGTAGTGGATGAATAAATAACTAAATAAATGAGTTCAAAACTCTCCACAATCTGGCTTAAGCATGCTCCAGGCCTGACTTCTACCCACTTCAGCCCAACAGAACAATTCCTTGTTCCCCATGTACATCCGGTGCTGTCCCCACAGCCTGCATTGTCCTTCTTCTAATATTCATTGTCTTCAAATTTGAACCATTTTTAAGACCTAGCTCAAAATGCCATTTCCTTGATGAAGACTTCCCTAAACACCACAGCTGGCAGTGACCTCTCTTTCTAGACTCGATATTTGGACCTCTCTTAAGGTATCTTTCACTTTTTGTGATGTAGCAGGAGAAATCCAACAGACTTGGGATCAAATCTTTTTTCTGTCACTTGCTGTGTGATCTTGACCAGTCACTGCCTCTCTGAGCCTCAGTTATTTTAACTGCAAATTATACCTACTTTGTAGGGTTGTGCCATGAATTAAACAAAACAGCTTAGTGCTAAGTGCATGTAATAATAATGTTATTATTGAGAATAACAACAATAATAATAGCAAAGTGTGTTAGAGGCCCTTCTATGTATCTGCACAATCATCATATGAAGCAGACACTGTTATTGTTATCCCCGTTTTACAGATGGAGAAAAAGACCCAAAAGTATAGGAATCTGCTCAAGGTCACATAGCTAGCTTGCTGTGAAACCAAGACTGAAAAACCAGGCAGCTGGCCCAGGCCCAGCCTCAGTGCTCCCTACCTCTCCTGCTCCCTCTCCCTCCAGGGCTTCCTAAAGGCTGAGGCCCCCACCCTGGCAACAGCAGTGTCAGTTTTAAAATTTTCCACAACTTGGCCCCACTAAAAGGGACTGCATTTGTTCTGAATTACAGATGGTTTGTTTTGAAATGCAAATCATTTGTAATCAGAGGGGCAAGGTAGACATAGATGCATCTCTTTCTATAAATGAAGCTCAAAGCCCTCAGCCCCACTCACCCAAGGAATACTATTTTCTTCATTCTTTTTCTTGGCCTCGAGGAGGGCATGGTTATAGTGTGGTCTCAGTGAGGTCTAAATAAAAGCAAACAAGGTCTAATTCAAAACTGGCTGCCTTGCCACCCATACCCTCCTGCACATTGCCTCTCTGCTTTCCTTTCCACCATTCTGGCCTTGGATTGGTGACAGCCCAGGGGTAATCTTAAGGTATGCCACGAAACTTTCTTCTAATTCTCTAAACAAAATGAACTTGAACCTGATTTTAACTGAAAAATTAATGAAGACTATGTCATCGTTAACTGAAGGGGCCAGAGGAGGGGTGCCTAGAAAGTCCCCAGAGAGCCAGGAATTGTGGGACTGTGCACATATGGGACATAGAGAATTGAATTGATATTCTGGATTATAAAAACCACCTCACGTCTCAACGGGACTGGACATGTACCAAGTCATCCTCTGCAGGGGTTAGTTCCTCAACTTCTGTTCCCCACACCACCCCCTCATTCCCACCAAATACCAGGTACTGACAACATCACTCTCACAGATGTTATCAAAGGACAAAACTCTCTTCTATCTGTAAGGAGAAAGTAAAAGAGACCCAGAATCCTGTTTTATGTAACTCAGAAATCCACCCTCCTTCCTCAGAGTTCCCTTCTCTATATGGTTCCAGGTGAAGGGTTGGCTGCAAGAGGAATTCATACAAGATTTAGAAGGCACAAATGCAGCAGCAGCCATTGTACTCTGCAGGTTGATAAAGAGATGCTCCTGAAGCTGGTCTATATTCTTACCACTCTGCTGGCTCACTTCAGTGGCATGGGGCAGCTGTCAGGCCCATGGCCCTTCTAGTTGCCCAGACCTTGAGCTTCACTGAGTCCTGGGCCAAGAGCACATGCAGCTCTGAGGTGAAGGACACCCACACAGTCTCAGCTAGAGGTGGTGATAGACAAGATGTAGGCCCTCACTCTCTCCTATTTTATGTTCAGTTTTTATTCCTGACTGCTAGCCTTGCTCACCTACAGTGACTTCAGACTTACCTCAAGATACAGAGATCACAGCCCTCCATAGGTTTATTCATCTGCTCCCACGATGGTGAAAATTCTAACTCCCATAATAAATGCTTTATTTCAGACCCCTCATAGAGGTTCTGCTTCCCTGATCAAATTCGAATAGACACAGACCTCAATAAATGTTATTTTATTAGCATTATTAGATTGGGAGTTTCATAGGCTGGGACCAGGTCTTTGTTATCTGTGTATGTACCAATGGGCCAGCAGAGAAGCTGTAAGTTGCTTCTGTGGTATTTGATGAATAGAAGAGAATTGAATCAAGGCTGTGGACACTCATCCAGTACTTTCTGTGACCCACTGTGAGCTATGTATTGGAGAGGGAAGGATGGGTACACAAATGAAATTGGATGCAGTTAATGTGCTTCAGCCCAAGAGGATATAGAACACTAACAATCAACAATGACTTATTGACCACATTGCATGTTTTACCCCATTTAACACTCACACTAGTTTCTGAGAGAGGTAGGATATGTGAACCTCAAAGAAAGTAAGTAGCTTACCCAAGTTCACACAGAATTCTAGCTGGTATTTCAATGGAAAAACTTGGGCTCCAGAGCCTGTGTGGGGCTGTAACTGTTGTTCCAGGCGGGAGCTCCCCTAGTGAAGAAGCCCCTATGAAGTCCAGAGCAAACTGCCCCAACACTGTTGACTGTGAGAGATCAGATGCTGATTGGGGAGAGCCCTGGGCAGGGAGCAAGGGCCAAAGGAAGCTTCCTGGTAGGGTCATGGGCCTAAACCTAGCCCTGAAAACTAAAAAAGACTGACCCAATTCCCCTTTGCCTTCTCTAACCGTCTGTCACTGAGTTCTATTGATGCTTCATTGGAAATGCCCTCTCTCTCATTCCAGCCATCCTGTTCCTGCCAAACTTCTGACTTTCTGTGTCTCTGGCCTGGACCCTTGGACCAGTGTCTTTCTCCCTGACCTCCTGGCCTCCAGTCTTACCTGTTTATATTCACACTGGCTTTGAGGGCTATCTTTTTCAAACTCAGTTCTGATCATGACATGCCTACACTCAAGATCATATCATGTCCCCACCACTTATTAGGGTGTCATGGGATAAAATAATAACATTAAGATGGAACCATATGAATTTGCTGATATTCAACTGTTTTGGGCATACAAAAAATGTCAAATTTCTCTCATTCTTCTAATATTGGTAATACTAATACATTAAAACTAGACACAGACCTCCAACCACATCATTCCAACAAGTTTCCCACCATCTTCCTCCTGTTGCCTATCTGTTTCTTTGGGTCTATCTTACTCTGTCTGCCTTGGCATATTTCCTTCTTTACCTTGGTTTCATTTTCTCTCTTGCTGCTTCTCACTGCTTCTCATATTGTCTCTGTCCATCTCCCTCCCAAAGTTTTCTCTCTGTCATGGTCTCTCTGATTCTCTATCCCTGTCTCTATCTCTCTGTCTTTAGTTGTCTTTCTTATATGTCTGTCTCATTATTTCTGTGTGTGTGTGTGTGTGTATTCATGTATGTGTGCGTGAGTGTGTGCACTCATGTATGTGTATCTCTGGAGCACTTTCTTGACCTCCCAGGATGCTGGTATTGATGAGATCCACTTGAAGCTGAGCCCCAGGGCTTTCTTGACTGGGAAATGGAGGGACAGAACAAACTGGAGTAGGCATCTGGGCCAGGGGGCCCAATCCATCCTCAAGCCCAGGGAACCCTCAAAAAGGCAGTTCCAGGAGCTTGTGGCCTACTCTGGGGCTGCAGTCTCATCCTGACTGCAGCTAGCAAGGCAATACATGCATATGGCAATCGCCCAGATGTAAAACCCAGCTGTGCAAATTAGCCCAAGGCCTGTAAGAAATTAGACTGTATCTAAAAGAGATCAGGCTGTGGAAAAGGAAAAATGTTAGTTAAAAGAGAAAAATCCTACTCTCACCTCCAGGTCATAGATCACAGAAGAGAATCCTCAAGCCATGAGGAACTTCAAGAGGACATCTGGCTTGGCTGTACCTCAAATCAGGTCAGACCCCAACCAGCCAAGACAATGTCTGTCTTTCCATCTTTCAATAATACAGGCCAGAGATTTTTTAGTGTCTTTCCCCAGTACCTGTACTGTGAAGACATTTCAGGGAGAACCCAGACCAATGGAATCACTCATAGTATCACCCAAATTTGCACCTGAGTCCCAAATTGTCCTCCTTAGTTCTTTTCATCTCAGTGTCCAATACCACCATTTACCCAGATGCTTAAATCAAAGCCTGGGGATTCTCCTTTCTTTCTCTTATATCCTCCTGTCCAACTCATCAATAATCCTGATAGCTCCAATTCCCAACTTCATTCCCAATCTGACTCTTTGCACAATAGCCATACTTACTACCATGGGCCAAAAGCTCCCATTATGTCTATCTGGGTGGCTGCACATCTCCTCACTCTCCTTGCTTCCATTCTTGCCTCTTATACTTCATTTCTCAGAGAATCTGGGAATATATTTTAAGTGCTTATGCCATTCATATCATGCCATTCTTTCTGTTCAAAACCCTGCTTTGGCCCCTAATCGCACCAACCCCCAAGTATTCACTGTCACTGATGAAGCCCTCCATCATCTAATTATACCCCTATCTCTCCCCACTTCACCCACTCTACTCTAACCACACTTCCCACATACTATTCCTTGAACATACCAAACTCATTCCCTTCTCAGAGATTTTGCCCTTGCAATTCCAGCTCCTTAGGATGTTCTTCCCCCAGATCCTCACATGGTGCCCTCCCTTCCTTCATTCTGATCTCTACTCGAAGACCACCTCCTCCAAGGGGCTTGCTCTAACCATCTAGTTAAATCAGCCCCTACTTTAGCTCTACTTACAAGCACTCCTTAGTCTACAACCTTCCTTTATTTTTTATCAAAGAACTTATCACTGCCTGGAATCATATTTTATATTATTCGACGGTTGGCTGCCTCCATTACCATTTGTCCAATGCCTAAAATAATGCCTAGCACTTAGTAGGTACCCAATGGTGGTTGAATGATGAATGGAATTCTGTTGCTTATAAACTGTGTGACTTTGGGCAAGTTATTTAATTCCTCTAAGTCTGATTTCCAAGATGGAAAGAAGTGCAACTACCTTTTGAGCTGTTGTGAGGAGTAAATGAGATAACTGATATAATAAACACAGTGCATGGCACCAGAAATTACTAATTATTAAAACAACCATTGCAGGGGCACCTGGGTGGCTTGGTTAAATGTCTGACTCTTGATTTCAGCTCAGGTCATGATCTCATGATGGTGAGATAGAGCCCTGAATTGGGCTCTGTCCTGGACATGGAGCCTGCTTAAGATTCTCTCTCTCCCTCTGCCCCTTCCCCATTTACACTGTGTATACATACATACATACATGCATACATACATGCATAAAATAACCACTGCAGTTTCTACCAGATTTTTATGGTTCTGTCCTTTTAAAAAAATTTTTAATGTTTATCTATTTTGAGAGACAGCGAGAGTGTGCAAGCAGGGGAGAGGCAGAGAGAGAAAGAATCCCAAGCAGGCTCTAGATCACCAGTGCAGAGCCCCATGCAGGGCTCAAACCTGCAAATCATGAGATCATGACCTAAGTCAAAATCAAGAATTGGACACTCAACCAACAGAGGCACTCAGGCACCCCTCTGGTTCTGTCCTTAGTGGAAGCAGGGAGCAACTCCTCCCCCCTTTCTTCAAGTTCAATAATTCCAATGTTCTTCATTTTTGTGATGTTAAAATATGGTGCTATGAGAGACAGGAGATGAAGGGAGTAAAGGAACATGGTGCTTAGCTGCTAGCTTCCTGGAATATGCCCAGGACAAGAATGAGCCACACAGACTTTAAGTCAAGCCTTAAATATGCTAAATGAGCTAAATAAAATCATGAACAAAGAATTTTAAAAAATGATGAATGAATGAGAATATCAATAGATATAGAAGTTATAGAGTAGAAATTCCAGAATTAAAAATTACAGCAACTAAAGTAAGTGTGAGCCACAGATGTCCCTTCCCTCTACTAAGGGGCCATAGGATAGGTGGCCATAGTCTCTGAGTTTGAAGTGCAAATCTCATGCGATTCAAAAGGGAAGCATTTAATTACCATTAAGAGGCTTTGAAGTCAAATAAACCTGGGGTTCAAACCCAGCTCTACTGTGTAACTTTGGGCAGTGGCTTACCCTCCCTGCCCTCAGTGATGGTGATCCTAGTAATCTGCTATGAGGAAGAAATGAGATAGTGCATGCAAAGTACGTAAGCCATCACCTGGCATGTGGTCAGCACTCCCTAAATGGTAGCTATCATTACAAGTATTATCATCATCCCATCCATCCCTTTTTCAAGGCAGCTCTGCATTCCAACAATTCTCTAGGAGACTGACTCAAATCCTTTAAACCATCCCACCCTGCTGCCAGAAAAAACACCACAGCTTCAGACTAGCTCCAACACATGGAGGAATTGCCCTGCACAGAACAAAATGTGCCACCTTTTCCTATGGCCAAGGATATCCCGGCTGAGACACTGTCTCCACTGTCTGGTACCTATGGGCAAGAAGCAAAGACCCAACTGACCAATGTCAGAGCAAGAAGCTACAAACCCATCCCTCCACAGAAGCATCAAAATGCACTCAGAAACCATCAGTATCAACTTTGTCAAAACTCTAGAAAAAAGTCAAAGGTAAATAGCAACCAAGCAAATATCGAATTTTTTTTTAAATCCACATTAAAATGCTCCTTCTTTTCAAGGAAATTTCTGTCAAAACACTAGCTGAACACAAGGTAAAGGAACATGGACTTCAGTGGCCATACCTGACAACAAGTATGATCTTTGCAAAAGTAGCTTGGAAAAGATACTAAATAAATGGAGAACTGCAACCTTTAACAATCAAGAACAGCAAATCCTGGGGAAGAGAAGAATCTGATTTCCAGGGTTACAACATTAAAATATTCAAATGTGTACTTTTCAACAAATATCACAAATGCATACAAAGAAAAAAACACTATGGCCCATTCAAAGGGGAAGTTCAAATATTAGACTTACTAGACAAAGACTT
>NC_043717.1:50229793-50237086 GCF_006229205.1 Suricata suricatta
AGAACCAGGGGGAGCGGAGGAGGGAGAGAGAGTTGGGGAGAGAGAGGGATGCAAAACTTGAGAGACTATTGAATACTGAGAATGAACTGAGGGTTGAAGGGGAAGGGGGAGGGGGGAAAAGAGGTGGTGGTGATGGTGGAGGGCACTTAAGGGGAAGAGCACTGGGTGTTGTATGGAAAACAATTTGACAATAAAATATTATGGAAAAAAAAGAAAAAAAAAAGAAATCGACTGTCTAAAATATACTCAAAGAGCTAATGGAAACCACGGGCAAAAGACTAATGGAAACCAGAAAAACTATGTATGAAGAAAATGAGAATGACAATAAAGAGATATAACTTATATTAAAAAACCGTAAAAATGCAGAAACTGAAAAGTATAACTGAAATTTAAAAATTCACTGGGTGCGGAGGGGATGTTCAAAAACAGATTTAAATTGGCAAAAAAAAGAACTAGTGAACTTGAAGTCAGGACAATTGAAATTATGCAGACTGAGAAGCAGAAAGAGTTAAAAAAAAAAAAAAAAAAGAAAAGTGAGCAGAGCCTAAGAGACCTGTGGGACACCATCTAACAGAGCAGTATACACACTATGGGAATCCTAGAAGGAGAAGAGAGAGAAAAAGGGACAGAAAGAATATTTGAAGTAATAATGTCTGAAAACATTCCAAACTTGATTAAATGCTCAAGTCTACACATCTAAGAGGCTCAACAAGCTCCAAACTGTTGAAAGCCTAAACAAAGATCTAGAAAGCAGCAAGAGAGAAGTGACTTATAACACACAAAAGATCCTCAATAAGATTATCACTCTATTTCTTATCAGGAATCATGGAGACCAGAAGGCAGTTGGATGATATATTTAGAGAATACTATGGGGGCATCTGGGTGGCTCAGTCGGTTGAGTGTCCGGCTTCAACTCAGGTCATGATCTCACGGTTCATGGATTCAAGCCCCGCATCCGGCTCTGTGCTGACAGCTAGCTCAGAGCCTGGAGCCTGTCTTCAGATTCTGTGTCTCCCTCTCTCTCTCTGACCCTACCTTGCTCATGCTGTCTCTCTCTCTCTCTCTCTCTCTCTCTCTCTCTCTCTCAATCTCTCTCTCTCTCTCTCTCTCTCTCTCTCTCTCAAAAATAAATAAAACATTAAAAAATTAAAAAATTAAGTAAATAAAAGAACATATCCATTAAAAAGAGAGAATACTATGAACAACTATACGCTAACAAACGAGATAAACTAGAGGAAAGAGACAAATTCCTAGAAACAGGCAAATTACCAAAACTGACTGAAAGAGAACTAAAAATCTCAATAGACCTATAACAAATAAAGAGGTTGAATCAGTAATATGTTTAAAACAAGCAAGCAAATAAACGAAAACCTCTCAACAAAGAAAAGTGCAGGATCACATAGTTTCACTGGTGAATACTATCAAAGGTTTAAGGAAGATTTAACATCAATACTATATTTCTAGGCACCTCAGAGTGATTCTCTCCCCCAAAGAGGCCTGCCAGTGCCAATTAATTTCTTCCCTCCTTCTGGGCTGACCCTGACAGCAGCCTGGCCTCAAACCGAGGACATTTACTGCTCCACACTTTTATGAAGAAAGAATGAGATGGCCACAGGGAAATTCATAGAAGCAGGTTAGAGTCAGGGCTTGGTAAGAAGAAAGGCAATAGTTTCTGCTCTATGAGCCTTTCTCCTCCTGCACTCCAAAAACTAAAGCCATGGCCTAGAGGAATGTCATAACCATAAGGGCTCTTAGAGACCAAAGTCCACTCAATTCCATTTTACAGATGGGGAGACAGATGCCTGGAAATGGAAACAAGTCATCCAAAGTGACATGACATTTGACCTCAGCGAATCATAGGACTACTGGGCTGAAAGACGTCTTCTTTTTTATTCACTTATTTTGAGAGAGAGAGACAGACAGACAGACAGAGACAAAGAGACAGAGAGAGAGAGGAGTGGGAGAGGGGCAGAGAGAAAGAGGGAGAGAGAGAGAATTTCACCAGGCTCTGTACTGTCAGTGTGGACCCCAGTACAGGGATCGAACTCATGAACTGTGAGATCATGACTAGGCTGAAACCAAGAGTTGGACTCTCAACCAACTGAGCCACTCAGGTGTCCTGGGCTGAAAGATATCTTAAATGTACCTCACTTTCTTATCAAGTCCGAATTTAATGACAACATACTTTCAATAGCATTTCCAATGAGTGATTGTCAGGCTATGGCTTAAACCATAAAGAACAGGGTGCTCACTTCCTCCCAAATCATATCCATGTTTCTTGCCCCCTGAGGACAAACAGGCTGATTGAGAAAGTTCCCTCCTATTCAGGAAGCCCTGAATGACCATGTAAGGCCCATCTCATGGTATTCCTTAGGGAGACCTGGGAAAGTCTTGCCTCTCACCAGTCCTTACCCTACTCTCCTCTGCCCCTTCTCTGAGCATCTCTTCAGTTTGCTTGTGGCTAGGATTTTGTTCCAGTAAAGAACCAAAGGTTCTCCACTTCCAGAAGCTAGCACAACATACACTTTCCAAGCATCACTAAACTCTAAATGCAGCTGAATGGCTTTCTTCTCAAATCCCCATTTGGGCAGAGAACAGAAATGGAAAACTTTTAGGGTCCTTTGCTGTATTTGAAGGGCGGCCACCCAAGGTGGGCTGAATGCAATCTGAACTCATAGTGCCAATACCAAAGGTCCTGGAAAAAGGTATTCTTTTGTCAGCACCTCCAGGGTGTATCCTTGCTTGGGGAAGCACCCCTTTCTACTCTCCCTCTGCCCAATCTCTGGCAGCCTAGTGTCCCACTTTCCCTTCTTCCCCACCTCCCCACTACTAACACTTCAATAACAAGCCCATTGTGTACTGTATTCTAAACCCTCACACCATTTTAGAGGTGGGAAAATTGAGGCCCCAGAGGGATTAGGCAGCTGAAGATGTGTGGATTCAGCATGTTGAGCCTCCCAAAAGCCTGCAAGAATGCCATCCTCATTCATTCCTTCTAAAGTCCTTGACCTGGACATACCTCTTTTTTTAAGTTTATTTATTTTGAGAGAGAGTGCATGTGTGTGTGAGCAGGGGAGGGAGAGAGAGAATCCAAGCAGGCTCCATGCTGCCAGCACAAAGCCCAGCTCAGGACTCAGTCTCACAAACTGTGAGATCATGACCTGAGCTGAGATCAAGAATTGGATGCTTAACTGACAACCATTCAGGTGCTCCTGGACATACCTTTTCTTACTTGATTCTGACATTCCTGAGGTTGGGAAAAGCCTAGGGAAGGCTCAAAGCCTGATTCACAGGGAGGCCCTGATGATGGTGAGCCTACTGATTATCACCATGAATATCAGTAGGCTTTTCCTGCCCATGCACATTTGCCCATTGGCCCATGTGTCCACCTCCACCTAGCTGCCAAACCACCATGAGGGTGACACTAGGGCCATGGGGCATACTAGGATCTGTCCCAACCAGGGACAATAGTGCTCAACCTGCTGTGGCACTATTGTCCCTGGAGCACCCAACTGACACCAGATCTGCCTCTGTGCCTGGTGGGAGGTGTGGGAACAGCTGGCCTTTGCCCATACTCCACTCCTCTTGCCCTGTCCTGCGCTCTCTCCTTCATCTCTCTCCTTTGCTCATGGAACTTATTTATAAGTCCTGAAAACCCAAACCCCCATAAAGTCTCAATTCATTCTGCAGATATTTCCTGTGTTGGGGTTTTCAGCAGCATCTGCTGGTTTGAAGTTCCCTCTTTATTTGTCCTGGGGGCACCATTACTCTCAACATTAGCAGTTTTCTTGCTCTGTAGTCCTTGCCAGACTCCATCGGAGGAAGAGAAAATTGGTGAAAGAATAATTATTATTATTGTTATAAATATATATTTCATTTTTGCTTCTTTTTTTCCCCCTCTAGGCTTTGATGAGAATCCCAGGCAGAGGTTGGCAAGGGGATGGCTTCTTCACAGACCTCAGGGCACTGGGCTTGTCCTGTCAGATCCTGGCATTTTGCCCTCCCAATAAAGGCATCTGCCAAAAGGCCATTATCATCTGCTATTCTGCCCAACTGTATCCAGTTCTCCAACAGCTTTATTCTCCCCCAAAACTCCTGGTTCAGGTTCCCAAGTCTCCAGAAAGTCTCCTTAAGCAAGAAGCAAAGCACTTACCGCATATGAAGCACTTTAAAATGTGTGGGCTTGATTATTTCTCACCATATCTTAATAAGTAGGGCATTTTAAGTCCCATTTTACAGAGGAGGAGACTGAGACTCAGAAAGGAAAAGTTCATGGTTCAAGGAGATCCAACTAGCAAGTGGAAGAGCTGGGATTTAAATCCAGGTCTGCCTGGACCCAAAGCCAGTACTCACTCCATTGAATGACATTCCCTTCCCTCCATTGAGTTCCTGAAGGACCTCTTTGTGAACTCCAGTATGTCATGCTTGGAACCAAGTTGTCTTGGCTTTCTCCATAGTTGTTTCACAAATCCACATGCCTATATAGATTTTCAGAGTTTGAAAACCTTGGAGACCAATGAGTTTAAAGACTTATTACTATAGAAAGGAAAACTGAGGCCCAGAGAGGGTTTGTAGCTGGCACACAAAACATTAATGGCTTTCTTCATGAAATATAAGCCCTTTGAGGAACAGGAACCATGCTTCCCCTTACATTTATTATACATGTCTCTCCAACAGACATGTATACAATTTCACACAACACTGGGCACAATATTCAGTGCAGACAAATAAAAACTGTTACTAGTCAAGTGACAGTGACTACTGGGCATCAGTTATCTTATTTAACTATCATAGCACCTCTACACAGTCCAGTTTTTAGATAAGATCACTGAAACCCAGTAAGGGGAAATGGCTTGTTCCAGGTCACATAGTAAGGAAATTACTAAGTCAGGGTTAACTCAGGATCTGATAGACTCTGAAGCCCATGCTCTTGCTGTCATTCCACAATAGCCACTTTAACAACAGCTAACATTCCTTGAGTAAGTACTATGTGTGACGGATTAAGGTAAGTGCTTTATATGAGTAGGTAATCTAATCTTTACAATAGCCTTATGAAGCTTCCTCATTTTATAGATGAGAAATGAGGTTCTTAGAAAATCTGAGAAACTTGGCCAAAGCCAAAAAATTAGTGACTGGCTGAGTGAGACTGATTTGATCCCAGGGTGACATTAACATTCTATAGTAGATCTTTTTTATCTGCAGATAATTGATACTTTGTGGGGAAAGGGGGAGTTCCACTTAAAGTGAATTTGTTTAAACTGCCATAGTAAAACATTTTTTAAAAGCAGAGGTGATTTAGGAGTGCACTGGTCATGATGAGCACCAGGTGTTGTATGGAAGTGTTGAATCACTAAATTGTATACCTGAAACTAATATTACGCTGTATGTTAACTAACTGGAATTTAAAACTTTTTTAAAATATGTATTTGAAATCATCACAAAAAAGCAAAATAAAATTATGACAAGCAGTTTATCTCATTTTCACAAATTTAAGCTAATATTGCAGCTGCGTTCTATTTCTTAGGGCAAGCAAAGAATTATTCAAGCATTAGTTAATTAATGGTGTGATTTTTCTGACAAAACTAAATGATAGCATAGCTTAATTTTTATTTTGCTTTGCATAGCATGATCATAAAGATCATTATATAACAAAATAATCCAAGAACTTTGATTTTCCCAAGGATATCTGTTAATAATTTGAGAATCAAATCATTATTCTTTGAAGGCTTTGTCTTGTTCTCATCCTTTCTTTTAAAGTTTATTTATGTATTTGGAGACAGAGAGAGCATGAGCAGGGGAGGGGCAGAAAGAGAGAGAGACAAAATCCCAAGCAATCTTTGCACTGTCAGCACAGAGCCTGTTGTGGAACTCAATCCCACCACCCTGAGATCATAACCTGAGCCGAAATCAAGAATTGGATGCTCAACCAACTGAGCCACCTAGGTGCCCCGATCTTGTTCTCATCCTTGATGACTTGTTCTTCTTTAACTGTTAACTGATCTATTTCTGCCAGGCTTTCATGTGTCCATGGCTTTTTGGATTCCAGCAGTTTTTCAATATCACTTTTGTTGACTTCACAAACTCCTGAATCTTTTCTCATATTTGCAGTTTCACTTTGCAAACTGTTTGGTACTGCATTTTTTAATTTATTCTCTGATGTTTATAACACCCAACAATCAGGAAAGACTGATCTAGATGTTACTGTTAATCTGGGAGGGATGCCAGAGTAATCATATGATTGGCTAGTTCACTAATGAATATTTTAACGGTCTCTTGCTTTGCTACCCAACCTTTCAAATACTGTGATTCAGAAAATGAATACTTGGATAATAAGGACTCCTTGTATTACCTCAGTAAGCTCTTAGCAATTAACAAGTATTTAGTGATCAAGAAGTACACCAAATAAGGAAGTACTATATTTATAACTCAGCTCTGTCTCTTCCTGGATGTGTTACTTTGGGTAAGTTACTCTGCTACTTCATCTCAGTGAGCCTCAGTCTCTTCTTCTATAGAATGGTAACATGGTAGTATTTTAGTGTCCTTCCTTCCACCTCAAATAAGTAAGGTAATCCAATGATGTATTTTCCATTCTTCTTGCTAGTAATTGGTTCAGAAGTGAACATGTGGCTCAATCCTGCCCAACAGATCATGAAGGGAAGTCTATCTGGACAACTCTATGAAAGATTTCATTCCCCATAAGGAGACAAAGAGAATTTTTCTTTTTCTTTTAAATGTTTATTTTTGAGAGACAGAAACAGTGCCAGTGGAGGAGGGGCAGAGAGAGAGAATCTGAAGCGGGCTCCAGGCTCTGAGCTAGCAGCACAGAGCCTGATGCAGGGCTCAAACTCATAGTGAGATCATGACTTGAGCTGAAGTCAGATGCTTAACCAACAGAGCCACCCAGGTGCCCTGAGAGTTTTTCTTTTCCTTCAGGTGATGTTATGCCTGGAAGTGGTATTTGTAACTACCTTAAGCAAAAGTTTTCCTGAGGATGGCAAAACCAAGAGATGAAAAGATCCTAGTTCCCTGAGGACATTGTTGAATCATTGATTTTGTCATGCTTTAGGTCTACTCTACCTTTGGACATCCCGTTATTTGATGACAAATTTCCTAATTGTTTAAACCAGTTTGTATCATAGTTTCTTTTACTTTCAGCTAAAAGCATCCTAATGGACACAAGTACCTATTTCACACAGATATTAGAACTAAATAAAATAATCCATGTAAATGGATTAACTTAACTCCCTAAACATACTACTTTTCAGTGTTTGAAACTTTAAAAAGTGCTTTCCT
>NC_043717.1:50237186-50273666 GCF_006229205.1 Suricata suricatta
AGGAGGGAGAGAGAGTTGGGGAGAGAGAGGGATGCAAAACTTGAGAGACTATTGAATGCTGAGAATGAACTGAGGGTTGAAGGGGAAGGGGGAGGGGGGAAAAGAGGTGGTGGTGATGGTGGAGGGCACTTAAGGGGAAGAGCACTGGGTGTTGTATGGAAAACAATTTGACAATAAAATATTATGGAAAAAAAATAAAAATAAAAATAAAAAGTGCTTTCTTGTTTATTTACTGTCTTGTGACTCTTTTTTAAGGAAGGGTCAAGGTATAAACTGTGCATCTTCCTATACATCTTCATGATCAGTATTTTGCTAGAGTTGGGGTAAAGGAAGAGAGCCTTGGACTTGTTCCAGAACAATTTACAGGTTGATTTCCATCTGATAAATCAGATGTGTTGAGTGCAACCTTGTTGTTTTGACACACTAGCTATGTCAGTAAAAAGGGACTATAGAAATAAAGAAATGTGCAAGTCTTCTGTGATCTAGAAATTTCCCAGTCGGGACATAATGCATCTCTAAAAGTTTCTGGAATTTTCACAACAGGCCTCACAATGAATCATTTACAGTAACTAGAATCTTTCAGTCTAAAAAAGAGAAAACTGAAGTCAAGTTTTTCTCTATTGTTCATCTTAAATAATGGCACCACCACTCATTCAAAAACCAAGAGTTATATTTGACACCTTCTTTTCTCTACACCCTCACCCATATACACTATAACCCCAAGTCCTACTAGGAGAACTCAATGAGCTAATAATGTTTGAAAGTCAATGATCAGTAGGTGCTTAGTATATATTAAGTGCTTAATAGATGGTAGCTGCTATCATTCTCAGGCTACATAGCAGCCCCAGAGTGCATGCCAACCGATTCCCTTGATTCCCTTGAACATATTGATACTGGCCAATTTTTTCACAAGGAAAATGAACAAGAACAAGGACAAGGAAATCCTGTAATTTATAAAGCAATATGCAACATAAAACAATCCATCTGGATTAATTCCAGTTTAATCCCAGTGTTAATCCTGATGCGTTTGGTGGACCCCCAAACCCTGCTACTAGAAATGATAGTTCTAGATTCCTGATGATCTGACACAATTCTAGAGTCACTTTTGCCTGGGTATCTCTCCCCAAGCTCCATGCTTGTTTCAGCAATTTGGCTTCCTTGACCCAGAAACTTGGACTCCTATCTCATTCTTGGACAAGTGATAACTTCCTAACCCTCCCATTTATGACCCCCCAAGAGCTCTGGTCAGCGAGACACAGCTAGCTCAGAGCTGTTTGGCAGAGCCAGGTGACTGAAGTCCTTGTGCTTCATAGAAAAAAGTGGCCTTCAGAAACCTAAGATGGCAGCCCTGCTGTAGCAGGTGATATTGGTGCCAGGGCCAGATCCCCCTTTCCAGCTGGCACACCCATCCTAGCTGCTTTGAGTGCTGTGACTAATGGCAAGACCTTTGACTTGCCCTTGGCTGATGGAAGTCACCTAATCCAGAGTTGCTTGGTAGGTTATACTTGCCTCCCATGGGGGTGGGGGCAATAAATGACTGATACAAGAATACAAAAACCCAGTCCCTCTCCTGAAGATGGCATAGCTCTGTGGTGTGATTCATGCTCCAGAGCCCCCACATCCACTCTAGATCACATCAATGCTAGACTTTACTTTTAACAATCTTTTCTTGGCTACCTCTTCCTTATCCTGATTTCCTGCCTCACTTTTGAGTTTTTCTAGAGTGGTACAATGAGCTCAATTAATCACATGCCTTGATCCCCGTTTTAGGCTCCACTTCTCAGGAACCTGACCTAAGACACTCCCCCACAGCTAGAATTTGTATAAATACTCGCTATAGAATTTGTATAAATTCTCGCTAGAGCAAGCTCCCATTTCTTCCTCCAAAACAGGAGTATCTCTTACAGAAACCTAAGATCCAGATCCAAAATAGAACCTGGCCTTAATTACACAGTAAGCCAAACACACACACAAAACCTGCAAGAAGAGCAGGCTTTCTTTACACCTCTTCCCAGCCTTTCATAGGCTTCTCAGAGTTGGATAAACTACTCCAGGCAGATATGCCAAAGTCAGGGCACTTTCCTGAGAATAGCTGGTCACAAGGATGGAGAAAGCATATTTCTAAGGTGATGGAGGGGAGAAATGTTAAAGAGCTACCCAGAGCCTCCAGGACAGTGATGATAGCTCCTCAGGCTAACATCCTCTGGGTGCTGCACACATGACTTAACTAATAAAGATCTGATAAAATGGAGATAAATAAGATTTGATTCAGCAGAAATGGGCCATCCATTCATTTCAGTCAAAACTTTCTTAGTCCAGCATATCCTAGTGGTATTGCCAGAACATACCAGGACTATCATCAATCTCATGCATCTTCCAGGCACTTGACAATCTGCAACTCTTACTCAATAGATCATTATGCAAATTTAATGTTTAACAATGATTTGGTGGTGCAGCAACTGACATCCAGATTAGCCCTAAGAAAGGATTTCCTTATAGAGAAATGTTCAGCATTACTGAGTGGTTGGTTAATGTCCTGTTCCAAATAATGAAGATGTGAGCAACTCAACACCCCCACCACTTTACAAATGTTAGCAATTTAAATCAAAAATCAATCAGGAGAGATAATATAGTCAAAGAAAAGGTACATTTACATCTGAACTGCAATGTTTTCTGAATGCTCTTTCCACCTTCATCATTGGTTATCTGTCTGCTTAACATTTACTATTTGAGAATGATTCTCCTCTAGGTCTCTGGTGGCCTTGTTTTGCACTTCCTCCAATCCTTCCCTTCTCAGCAGCCAGTCCTATACAGATCTAAGAATAATTCCATTAAGAGGAATTTAGGTGGGACTTAAGAAATGGCTTTCTACTTTTAAAAGATGAGAAGCACTGGAGAAAGTACTGGGAGGAAGTTATGGAATCTCCCTGGGGGTGGTCTCAGGCAGTTCCAATCCTCACAGAACCACAGATTCATGGAGTTTCAAGACTGCAGTAAATTTAAGGGGCATCCAGTCTAACCTCTGATCCAAACTTGTGTCTTCTCTGCAGCATTTCTACCAAGAGTTCAGCTTGACCATGCCTGTATACCACCAGCAATGGAAAGCTCATTCTCTCTCAAGACGACCAGTTTTATGATAGGATAGATTGGATTCTGAGAAAGTTCTTCCTTTCACTGAGTTCACATCTGTCTCTTCATAGCTACCACCTCTTATATGGGGGCCATATAAAACATACATACCCCTTGTGTTGTCTTAAGTCTCTGAAGTCACACTACCAGGCCTAATAGCCCCAGTGCCTCCAACTCTTACTCATAGACATGGGTTCTACACCTCTCCCCAACCTCCTCACTGCCCTGTGGACATATATCAGTGTACCCTCAACATATGGAGCCCAGAATTGGACACATAATCCAGAAGGTAGGGAAGTCAAGACTGTAACCTACTTTATTTTGGTCTCTTTATCTCTGTTGATACATCTCAAGTTCCCAGTAGCTTTCAAGGTGGCATTTCTGTTCCATACTTTCTCTTACTCTTTATGAGGACTTTCTCTGCTGGGGAGGTCAGCTTCTTGCATTGGAGTCATGGAGCCCACTCTGTACCTGGCTGGGTATATTTGTGTGACCTTCAGTTACAGAGTCCAGCTGTCTGAACTTGTTTCCTCATCTGTGAAATGAAGATTAAAAGAGTACCTACCTCATACAGTTGTCATGGGAAGTAAATGAGATAATGGACAGAAAATGCCTGACACATGGCAAGAGCTCAGTATATATTAGCTCTCTTTCCCCTTCCTCATTTTTCAGCCCCTGGGCTTGGCTAACAGCTGGAGGGATCTCCAGGCCTGTGTGTGAAGAGGAAACCAATGGGTGGAGTAACAGGACAGTAACCAGATGGTGCAGATTTCCAGGGACAAGCTTAATTTAAAATATTCTGTTTTGTGATCAGATGATGCATTAGGCAGTCTGTCCTGATTTTTCTTTTGAAAAGTACAGTCACCAGAGTTGATGATGACATAGCATGGATGTCCTATCTTGGACCAGCAGGCCTGAGATGGCAGAGCTTGGGACCTTGTCAGAAAACAATGTGTCCATGCTATGTGGTAAAATCAGGCAATGATCTCAAAGTTCTCAGGAAACAGAGGTGGAAGAAAATCAAGGTCTTCTCTCCAGCTCTAGGATCTAATCTGGGCCCCATTTTTATGTAGCTGGTCTCTGTTCTAGGGTGGACTAGGCTTGGAATGAGGGGAAAAGAATGTCTAATATGAAGGACGGCTGGCATCCTGGCCTCAGGTGGGACCCTAGAAGGCAAGCCAACTAGGAGGCTAAGCTTGTTGATGCCAGGACAACCTTGCCCCATCTCGCTCTGAGAACTCCCTTTGTTCCTTCCTACTACCCGTCCCTTTCTCTTCTTGCACTGCCTCTTTGTGCCTCTGTGTATTTATCTCCATTTCTGTCTCCCCTACTCGGTGGCAAATACTGGGCAGTTATCATGTGGACTGTACAAGGTGGCTTTTGAACAAAAGAGTTGAAGTCTAAGAATCAGGAAAGGAGCCAGAGTGGGGTCTGCTTACCAGAAATTTGCTTATGGGATCACAAGTAAATCACATCTTCTCTGAGTTTCAGTATACTCCATGTAAGATGCAAGGTTTGGACTAAGTGGCTTCTAAGGGTCCTTCCAGCAGGAGAGTTCTATGATTTCAGCATATGTGTGTGGATATAGCTCATGGAATCCCTGTATATCTTTATTTTTCTGTAAACTGTCAACTCTTTTCTCTGTCTCTCTCTGTTTCTCTCTGCCTCTGTCTCTCTATGTCTCTGTGTTCTCTGTTTCTCTCTCTTTCTCTGCAGTTCCTGCAGTTCCCTCTCCCTTATAGGCTCTGTCCAACAATCCCACCACCACCACCACCACTCCTTCCCTCTCAGATGTTCTGTCCTGTCTTAACCTTTGCTGAGGATGTTGATTTTCAGTAAACACCCGTGTATCCCACCCCTGG
Source organism: Suricata suricatta (assembly GCF_006229205.1). Classification (NCBI taxonomy): domain Eukaryota; kingdom Metazoa; phylum Chordata; class Mammalia; order Carnivora; family Herpestidae; genus Suricata; species Suricata suricatta. The sequence continues at coordinate 50,242,178 of NC_043717.1, forward strand.
GTCCCCCAGGGACTTATCTAGACAACTTCAGGCCTGAGGAGGGGGCTTGAAAACCTAGACAAGGCCTAGGCTGCCTACCATGGTCCTCTGCTGCCACCTGTCGTTAGTCTGGAGTGACATACTTCTGGGGCTGCCTAGATCCACAGAGGCCACAAATGCTGCTCCCTCCAACAGGAATCCATTACATACAGTGTCCTGCCAGGCCTGATTTAAAGCTCATCCTGTAATCCATCTTGCACCCCCTCTGGGCCTGTCTCCGGTTTCCTTGCCTATGAAATGGATGGAAGTTGTCCTCAGTTCTGTCAGAGAGAGGTGAGGAGTGGGGGCTCAAAGAACACCCGGCTTTCCATCCTGCCCCTGCCCTAGGTTGGTGGGTGACCTTGGGTAAATCCTTCCCCTTCTTTGGAGCCTGTGAGGAAACATGGTTGAGAGAAAAGGGGCAAGATGGATTTTTATTTTGAGCAAGCAATACATTGCTGAGTAGCTGGAAATGGACATGCCCACTGTATCTACAAAACTTTGGCCAGGCCACAACTTCATCTTAGCAGCCAAGCCTTTCCATTCACTCATCCACTCACTTACTTACTCATCCATTCATTCTACCAAGTAGCGTGGGGCTGTAGGAAACAGTACTTAGTTGGGAATCAAGAGCCCTGCCTTGATGGGTCAGCTATGCCACTGGCTTCCAACCTGGGGCAAATTTGTGCTTCTTTCTGAGCCTCCATTCTCACCTCAGTGACACAAAGGGGTTGGGATAGACCAGGGAAAGTCCCCCATTCCGCCATTCTAAGATGATGATTCTCTGACTGCAGGTGCTCTGACAAACATACTGGGTAATGAAACAATTACACACCCCCACTCAGAGGCCAGGAATATCCTGCCTCATATTCCCCAGATTTCCTCCATCCTCACCCCCAGGCCTCTGATGGGCCTTCACAAAACCAACCAACAAGGAAGCCCTCCCTTGCTGTATTCCTCCGTCCTTCCTGCAGGGCACTGTTCTGGTGCCAACTGTCAAGTCACATGGCTGGCACAGAGGACTAGACATTATCTAGCTCTGCCCACCTGGATCCAGGAAAACCAGTTCCCGGCACCAACGCATCCTTTAGGCTTCCTCCTGGCAATGCCAGCCCCAGAGTCCCTGGAGGATAAACAGGCTGAAGCTGGTCCAAGTTGGACCCAGAGTCCCAAATTCCTACCTCCTCAGGTTTGAGGCCATTGAAACCACTACTTCCCAGCAAATGGCATCTGAAAATCAGACTTTTCTGGGGGAGCAAAATGCCCATCCAGGGGGCTGGTGGCCTCCTGCCCCAAGCTATGCTCCCAGAAATACTTAGTTGAGCCAGGCTTCCTGGGATAGCTGTGCCTCTCAGCCTGGATGCCGCTGACAGCAGGGTACTGCGCATGGAATTGCACCCAGGTAGCAGCCTCTCAAGAGGAGCTGCCTGGTGGTGTCTGGGAGCTGCTTCTCATCTCCTTGCCTCTGCAAGACCCAACCCCCAACCTCCCCCTCCTCCCCTGCCCACCTGCTGCAGCCAACGTCCATGAGGGAGGTCCTGCCCACATCTGCTGCTGGCTGTCACATCTGCAATGGATTACAAGGCTAGCCCTGGCTCGGGTTCATCCCAGATGTGGATTCCCCTGGAATGTGCCTTCTCTCTAATTGTCCAGTCTCTGAAGGGTCCTGGCCCCCTCCTTTTTGTCCTCCCCTCCTGCACCCCAGAGAGCATGCTGGGGCCTTCCTCCTTTCCCACAGCTTGTGCCGGAACAGCCACAGCCAGGACAAGGGCCAGCGCAGTGGGAGGCCACACTCTCCTCCAGCCAGGTCTGTGGGTCTGGGGAGGGGGAGTGTCTCAGCCCCTCCCCTCTTTTTTCTTGGGACCAGACACTGGAGGGAAGCAGTGAGGAAAACTCCGGAAAACTCACTAGAGGTGAAAGAATTTGGCTCTACAGTGCAGGCTCCCCCTAATCCCTGGCCCTTCCTGGGAATGCCATTAACCTCCCCAGCCCCACTGATGGAAAGAACAGCTCTTCCTTGGGCTAGACCAGCTCCTCAGAGGCTCCAAAATGACAACCTGGCTGAGCAAAGTGGCTCTTCTGGGTTCCAGCTGGCATCTTCATGCCTGGGCAGTTGCAACAGCCTCCCAGGTGGTAGTGTGGGCTCCAGTCTCCTTCACTTTAGGCAATCCCTCATGGAGGCTCCAGAGATAATTTTAAGACACAAATCTTAGCCCAGACTTTGGCTTTGGAACTCCACTCTGCCGCAGACTGGCTGTGTGGTCCTGAGCAAGTAACGTAATCTCTCTGAGCTTCAAAAAACCTCTTGCATGAAAGGAAGATATCACCACCATTACTTTTAGCTAACTATTGGGTGCTTACTATGACCCATGCTCTGTTTTAAGCACTTTACATGTTTTGCCTCAATAAAACTGTATGGAAAATGTGCCATCATTGCCTGTTTTCAGAGGTGATGAAACTGAGCCACTAAAGTTGAATAACATGCCCAACATCACACAACTAGTAAGGAGCCAAGATTTGAACCAGGATGGCTGACATTTGACCATGCAAACAAGAATGATTCTATTAATGGAATCTAATGTGATCTGCATTATTATTAAAAATAATAATCTGATGTCTCCCTGCTTAAAAGCCTACAGTTCCCCAATACTTACAGGATAAAACTCAAATTCCCAACCTGGTCTTTAAGGTCCTTCAAAATCTAGTTTCAATGCTGTATTTTACCTTTGCCTTGCCCTCTTTCTCTAGGTCTTTTAGCCTACATTTACCATTTCCTCTCGTTTACATTTGCTGCTCTGTGCCTGTGTACATTGTGGTTCTCTCTGCCTGGAGGCTTTTTCCCTGTGCACCTACTGTTCTCCTACTCATTCTTCAAGATTGAAGCCAACTGTTAGCACCCCTGTAAAGCCTTTCCAGACAGCTGATTCCCTCTCTGTGCACCCATATCATTTTATTCCTCTATCTATTACTGTGATTTTTACACTGTTTTGTAAGGGGCAAGTCTTGTCTCCTCTCTGGGCTTTTAGTATCCTTGGTGGATAGCTGCTAAGGGCCCTTCCATCCTGGCCTTCATATGACCTTGAGATCAGTGCTTGAGAAACTTCTAGACTGGATATGCACCCAGCCAACAGCCTGGGGAAGGGAGACAGAGGTGAAGAGGAAAGATAACTTGAAAAGGAAGGGCAAGATTTTAAGTTCCAACAGTTCTCCCTTTCTTCCTGACAAGCCTCTTTCTTCCACCCTCACAAATTTCTTGACAAATCCACTTCCTCCAGTCTTTCATGCCCCTCTAACAGTTCCAGAAATGGCTCACCTATTTCATAACCCTCCAACCAAGGAAAAACTGCCTCCAATAAAATTACCCTCAGAGATTTTGTTGTTCAGCTGAGGAGTGCCTCAGCCAGACATCTATGCACATGCATCTGTGTGCCTGTATGTCTGTCCATTTTTCTGTTAAGATTGGTATCCTCAATTTGAAGGGCCTGTGTCCAGAAAATTGACCCAGTCCAGAAGCCCTAGTTGAGAGGCTAAGTCAGGACTCAGGATTACTGTCCATCCTTCTCCCAGATACAAACCCAAGAAAGAACTGGCATACCAAAAAAAGGAGACATCAGGGCTGTAAGGGCCATTAGAGCTTGTCTTGTCTACTGCTGCCCCCTACTTGTTCCCCAGTGGTACAGATGGGAGCTGTGACTCAGATAACTTGTTCAAGGTCCCACAGCTAGCTAATCAGAGACAGCTGGGAGTAGGGTTCACTCCACAGCACAACCAAATCCTCAGTTCTCAGCCCCTAACCTCTTAAGGCAGGATCAAACCCTGAGCTGCTTTGGTCGGAATCAAGGATAGGGGTACAAATCCCAGTCTAAAGTTCTCTCAGCCCTTTCAAATATTTTTCCTCTAGGCCTTCCAAATTAGCCCTACCCTGGTTCTGACCACCTCTCCACTGCTGCCTCGTTAGCCTTTATGCCTTCACAGCACAGTAGGCTAACAAGGGTAGCCCTGCTCCCCTTCTACCATGTGGTGTGTTATGTGTCCTGCCTGTGTCCCATCTCCCCTCTTAAAACACTGACTGACAGACAAATGGGCAGATTGACTAGCTGATTTCCCAGTTGGCCAAAACTGATTGACAGACAGACTGTCTGGCTGTCTGATTGACAGACTGTCTTGCTAGCTAATAGAGACTGATGGTTGATGGACAGACTGACTGATAGATAGATGAACTCACAGACTGACTAACTATGGAAAGGTCCCAAAGGTCCTATTAAAATTGGCATACCAAAAAAAGGGACAACACATACTGAGAATCCCTCAGCAAGCTTTTGTTAAGACACCTCCAACAGCCTGTCACCAATGAGACACCAAGAAGTGGAGGGGGGATATTGGGGAAGAATGGCTAATGGAAACCAGATGTGCTGCTGATCTGCCTTAGTGAGGAGTTCCAGGTTTGAACTTGATCTGACACTTGGCACCATGACATTTCTGGTGGGCATCTTGCAGAAAGACTGGAAGGAGCCAAGAGAGTACGTTCCCTTGAGCATGCTGAACCTCATCTGGGATTTCAGGACAATGAATCTCATCCTTCTCCTTGTCATATCCTCCATCTAGTTGACATTTTAAAATAATAGACCCCATCTGGCTTTTTACAAAGGAGCAGGGCCTTCAGTAAACTCTCAAGATTTTGAGCCGGTTCCTATTAAGTTCTTTGCAATTGGAAGGCACTCTTTTTCCCACTCAAACCCTCATCATTTTGCTAACAAGTGAAAGTGTGTTTGGGGGCTGCTTTCTCATGTTTTTCAGCGTTGGTCATTTCATCCCCTCCATGTTTGTCACTGCTGTCTTCCTGCACTGGAAGGGGTAAGTATACATCTTAGAGGAGATATGGAGGTTCCTTCCTTTCCTCCTTTTGAGACTTATCTAAAGGAGCTTATTTGCTCACAGGATGAAGGTTCAGGCCCTATGAGTAAAGAAAGTGGGAACGTCAGTCTTTTCAACAGTCTTGCTAAGAGGAACATGCTGGGGCTACCAGAGAGGCCCCTGGAATCTGGTAGTGCAAGGGAAGAAAGAAATCCCACTTCCAGAGTGCTGGGGCAATGGTCAGTCACACATAATTGAAGTCATAACAAACACTTTTGAAGCCCAGAAACCCGTGCAAAACAATGTAATTAATAAGGGAAGACATAAAGCAAATTAGCACTCCAGACAGCCAATTGTTTTCATGGCAATGAAGCCAACCAGAGGCCAGGCTGCTCTGCTGGCTACCTCGCTCCCACTGCATTCCTGCCCTACCAACTTCTGGTCTCTCCTACTTACCTCCTCCAGCAAGGGCCAGCTCTTATCCACAGTCTAGGCAGAAGGAGGGGTAAGAGGGAAGGGACAAGACCATGAACAGTTTGCAGTGAGGGACAATTGAAAGGGCCTAGACTGAGAGTCAAGTGACATGACTTCTAGTCTTTACTCTGCTGTGGATGAGTTCAATAGTGCTAGTAGGTTGACAGGACACATATTACAGTTCAACACAAGGACAGACTTTCTGGAAGTCTGAACTGACAAAGAAAGAAATAGTGAACACCTATACTAGAGGTGTGCAAATAGAGCTGTTGTTGAAACATATTGAATGCTTATTTCTCATGCTGTAGTTCTAAGGATCTGTGACTTACTTTAGACAAATAATTTCAATAGTCTGAATCTTGACTCCCTCATCTGGGAAGAGGGAATAATGAAAAGCCCTGCCCGCCCTTACAATGGTATTGTGAGGCTTAAAAAAGATGCTGTGTGTATGAGTGTTATGGGAAGGATGAGATAACCATAAAGAATGATTCTGGGTGTCACTATTTCCTGACAGCATGACCTCTGTGACTGAGGAAGGAGACAGTTTCCCAGTGCATGCCTCTTGCTTCCCCTAAACCTTCTCAGTTTCCAAGACCTAGCTGAGATCCCAACTCATCACCTCCTTGATCTTACCAACCTCCTGATCTCTCTGTTCTGAGCTGCTGCCAATGGTGGCATTTGTAGAAACCACTAAATATTCAGTTTTTGCCTATTTCTTTAACCTCATCTTGAACTGTCCCTAAATCCCTTCATCACTTATCACTGTCTCTCTCCTCATCCAGACCATATTTTTCTCTTCATCACACAATTTGTTTCAAAAAGTATTCAGAGCAGAAGCTAGAATGCAAACTCCATGAGTGCCAGGACTGGATCTTATGCATCTTGAGCAGACTAAACATCATATCAGTCAGAGTACTGGATTACACACACCAGAAATAATTCTAGATAATTTCTCTATGTGGGAGGTGCATACCTCACAGAATCATCTAGAAGATTGGAATCTCATCATTACACAAAATAGATGAAATCTAGCCAAGATCCTCCCTTTGCACCAGGTTACTACATGCTGTCACTAACATTGCCACCTCAGAACACTTATCTTTGTGCCAGCAAATTCTTGGTTTTGATATAGCCATCACAAATAATCTCTTGACATTAGTGGAAGCAACTGTTTGGCTGTGTTTGGATCATTTGGCTGTGCTTATAGCTGTTAGAGAGCTGAAGAACTGCCCATATCACTTTGGCTTCTGGCCCTATCTTGAGAATGCCAGCCCAAACAGGCAGGGTCTTTAGACACTGGTCAGTCAGTGATGTCTCCTCTGATCTATGGCTACAGGAGTCATTCAATAGATGTAGACTGGATTTGATTTGGGTGTCTATAGATGTTTTCAGAGTCTTCTCAGGCTCCAGCCTACAATACTATCATATACTACACTGCTGTGGTCAGCCCCTGAAACTTGCTGTACTTCAAGGCATTGCTCCAAACTCAGAGAAGCCCCTAAGTGGGACACTGAAACTAATAATCCTTCCTCAGCCTTGGCCTGAAATGACTCACCTTCTCTGAAGCCTCACATCCCACCTTGTTCTACCTTCAGCTCTCCAGGTTAAAGTCTTCATTATTCATCCTCCTGTTTCCAACTTTGCTTCATCCTTTGGCTCCAATGCTTATTTTCCAACTTGTGACCTCTCAACCATCAATCCTGACTCTATCCCAGCAATATTGTTGCACGCTACCTTTGGTAACATCTGACTCCACTCACACCAGATGTACAGAGACCCCAAGCCTAAATCATAACTCCAATCCCTCCATGAATCAGCTCTCCCCAGAATACCATCCATACCCTTACTTCTACTACTAGACCAGTGCAATCAGAACAGTTAGGAAAAACATGTGGTTGAGGAGAGGATGTTGGGTAGATGCCCAATAGTTGCCACTCTACTTGGGTCAGATGTTGCCCATGAAATGATTGCCAGGGTCTTTCTCTCTATTTTCACATTTATCTGAAGCCCCATTTGTCTTGGAGAATAGGGCCCAAACTTGCTGGGAATCTATTTCAGAGGGTCTTAGAGAAACCATAGAGGAGTGAGTCTTGTGCAGCCCATAAGTCAGCTGATTCTAACCTGGGGCCCCTTCAGATTGGCTGTGAGCTTTTTCCCATCTAAGGTAAGGCTTACAGTTTTCCAACCTACACTGTCTTTGGTGTAGGTGCCAACCATTCCATATGCCTCTCCATATCTATTTCTGCATCAACAACCAAAACCTGAATTTAGGCCTAAAATGTAGGCTCAATTGTTCCACATTATCTCTAATCACTCATAATAATGTCAACTTCAATTTCACAGCCACAAGTAAGTACATCAACAGGGATAATTCCACTGGGTTGTGGCAGAGACAGCCAGCTGTTCACTAAAGATTTGTGCTTCTCTTCCATAGTATAAAGTTTTGCTGTGAACCAATTGCCCAGCCAGGGACTACATTCCCAGCATCCTTCCATCAAAATTGGGCCACATGATAGGTTTTTGTGGCAATAGGACGTGAGCAGAAATGATAGGTATCACTTTCAAATTGAGATAATTAATATTAGGTATGCCTTCCTCACGCTGTCTTCCTCTTCCCTTGCAAACTTGGTACCTGTGTTGAAGATGCTGACATTACAAGATAGATAAAACTGGATCTCTGAATGACAACAAGGAACATAAAACCCCCATCCCTGCAGACCACATTAAATTTTTATTATGTTAAGCCATTTACATTTCAGGGTTGGTGTTACAGTGGCCAAATATTTTAAGCCAACCTAATTGGTTTAAACCTAGTTTTAAGCAGCCTAGTTTTGTCTCTGAGAGGCTGGCTCTGAGAAGTTCCAGTCAACAATTTTGATCAGTGCTTGATTTTTTGTGGGGCTTTAGGCATCCCTCTCTACTGCTTTATATAAATATGTGTTTAATCTTATCCAAAAAACAGACCTTTGGATCATCTCTGCCAGGGGGCCAAGAACTTGACATATGTATCCCTAGCACTTTCTCTCCCTTACACTGAATTCAACCACCATGCATGGTTGAAGGATTTTGTACTTTCAAAACATGTACCCCTTCATGAATGAGACCCTGGAACCTTTCTGACATGCCTCCTTGGCACAGTCTCTCAGACATTTCTTCTTTTAAAAAAAATATATTATTGGGGCACCTGGGTGTGTCAGTCAGTTAGGCATCCTACTTCAGCTCAGGTCATGATCTCATGGTCTGTGAGTTCAAGCCCCACATGGGGCTCTATGCTAACAGCTCTGAGCCTGGAACCTCCTTCAGATTCTGTGTCTCCCTCTCTTTCTGCCCCTCCCCTGCTCATGCTCTGTCTCTTGCTCTCAAAAACAAACATTAAACATTTTTTAAATAAAAATACATATTCTTTAGCACATCCAAACCACTCCTCACTCTTTTCTCAGGAAATGGTCTACTGCCTCTTGTCCCCTACAGCATACCCACTCCCAAACAGGGCTCCAAACTTCAGAGCTTTTGGGACCCAGTAGCATTCCTTGTTCAGTCTGCATCCCTTGTTCTATCACCTATCTCAGACTCCTGTGTCCCACTGGCTCCAATGTCTGGCTCTTTCAATCAGTTCTACCATATCCCTCAAGGAATATGGAAAACTTCATATTTCCAAAAGCAAACTGATTGCCTATAAAAGTTCTGTGTCAGTGTCTGATTTCCTGAGGGAGATTTCAGACTTGAACCAGTCTAGAAAATTCCCAACACAAATAGATTCCCAGCTCCTTGGTGCAACACCTGTTTCTGAATGTGACCCTCCTCCAGAAACTTTAGGGCTGAGGTCACAGCTGTCTCCACCACATTTTTCTCCTACTGGAAAGGACTCTCTATCATTATTACTGCCTGGACTGTGTCCACTTAGTCTCTTAAGCCCCAGACCCAGTTTACTAACAATTCAGAGGCCACAGCTGCCAATCCTGGACTCAGTTCTTTAGTATGCTTTGTTTGGGGCGCAGTTAGACTCTGCATCACAATTTAACAATCATGGACAAGGTTCATCCTGAGTGCCCTTGTCCCCCTCCCACATCAGGTTCCCTTTTAATATCATAAAAGTAGGCTAGTATAGCCCTTTATTGTAGGAAAAAAAGTCTTACTATTACCTGCTCAGTCATAGAGTCCAGAACAATATAAAACTAGGTCTTTATTCCTAGCTTATTGCAATTTAGACAGTCTTCCCTTCCACCGCCCTCCCAAATTTAGAATTAGCTCTGCCTGAATCAGTAGCTTTGGCAGTCCTTTGTTCTCCCCTTTAAGGGCCACCCACAGAGTTGTCTCAAGGAGTCTCTCCTCTGGGACCCTTTTCTTCCCCACCCCCAACTCCAATTGAGTCTCCTTGGCCTTTTAAGCTTTCTATCCCTTCAAAATCTTATCTCTTCTTTCGTTGGCCTTAGGGGTTGCATCTTATTCACAAGGTTGCATCTAGTTTGCCCCAAAGTAAAGCTAGAAAGGGCTTTGGGCCCTTGCAGGTGGAAAGGGAGATAAAGGAAAGCATTCCTCACTGGTTCAACTTCAAGGTCAAGCAATTACAAAACAATCAAGCCTTTCACACTGCCTCTTAGAATGCCCCCTATGTGTAACACTGCTAAAAAAAAATCTGCTATTGATCTTCTCCTCTTTGGGTTGCATCACAAAAGGTCCCCTTCTGTTATCCCAGCTTGGAATGTTTGGGGCTCAGGTAAGGTGCAAGGGGAAAAACCCTTCTAGCCACATCAGACAACTCCATTTATTGGACATTACTATGGGTTTCTTCTCAATTTCTCTAGACTTCAACACTGCCACATCTGTCTCATTTATTCCATTTAATAATCCATTCATTTATTTGTCAAAACTCACTGTGCCATGCTCCAAGTAAGGTGCAGGGGGTACATATAAGTACAGAGACAAATGTAGTCTCAACTCTCTGATTCCAGACCTATGAGAGAGGCACACAATGAAAACACACAAGTGCATATGATGCGATCAGTGTTATAACAGGAGGAAGCAAAGAAGAGTGGGAACATGGAGAACGATCACCTTGTGCAGATTAGCATAGTTAGAGAAGGCTTTCCAGAGAAGGCGGTACTTGAGCTGAGCTAGTTAGTGTAGGAGGCAACCTAGGTAGAGGTAACACCTAGAGTAAAGGCAGGGGTGAAAATAGCATACTATAGTCAGGCAACTTTGTGTAAGTTTAGTGTTGCTAGAATATAAGGTACAAAGGAGGAGGTGGCAAAAGATGAGGCTGGGAAAAGTGGCAGGAAGCAGGCCCAAAAAAACCTTGGGACCAAACTGAAGAAGCTGAAATTTTACCTGGCTTCTATAGCTCAAAAGTAAAATATTCAATGACTGAAAGGGCACACTGTCCTAACTAGTCAAAATGAGGCAATGTCCAGTCAGAACATAGACTGGCTGTGCATGGACCAATGACTAGAGAGAAAAGGGGTCCCACCAAACCTTTTGTTCCATGTTTGACCCTAGTATTTGCCTAACTCTGTGGTAGGGGAATAATCTATTACTAACTGAGATGAATTTCCCAAGAGTCTAGGAGGTAAGAATAAAAATCAGATTTTGGTTGATTTGATAAAAATAAGGAAATTGGCTATTTCTTGCACACCTGTGTTTGTCCTTAAAACAGAATCAGGCAGCTACTGAAAAGAGTTATGCTGGGCCTGGGTGTGGGTGAGGGACAAAGGGAATAAAAGGCAGAGTTTCTCTGTTTGCCTGGTGAACCTAACTTGAAGTGGGTTAAAATCTCTGGGAATCCCCACCTTCTCCCAGATTGGTATTATGTCACTTAACTAATCACAGTGCCCTCTGGTGGGCTGCAGAGACCCAGGGGTTGAGGACACCTAAAACTGACAGATTGGTGTGCCTGTCGCTGATGATGCTCTAGGCTAGATCATTGACATGCGATACCACTCTGAGTTCTGGCCTCCTGCATCTAGCTGCACAACAGAGCCAGGTGAAATGGGCAGGGTCAGAGGATCATAATTACAGTAGATACAGGCTGTGGAATGGGCTGCTCTGAGTCAGTATGCTGTGGGGAAATGGAGAGGTTAGTGGTGCTCCTTGTGGTGGTGGAATCCCTGAGTTTGTCTGTAATGCCTTATTACATCCTTGACTATCTTCACACTTGGGCTTTTTTCTACTGTTAACCAGTACAAAAGGCATATGCACCTTTCTTGAAGCTCCTTCCCAAATGAGGCCACCATATAGGTACCTGGTCAGAGATACATAAGTTAGAGAAGTGACACAGAACATGGGTTTGAAGCTAGATTGCCAGAATTCAAAGCTCAGTTCTATCACTTAGCTCTGCAAACTTGGCCAAAGTAGTTAGCCTCTTTGTGTCTCAGATTCCTTTTCTGAAAAGTGGGACCACCTATCTCTGGTAATGTTGTAGTGGATTAGATGAGATAAGAGGCATAAGGACTTAACAGAGTACCTGGCACATAGTAAGCAAGGGACCCAAGGCCAAAGGGAAGGGTCTTGTGCTGGGAAAGGGAAAGGCCATTTTTGCAGAGATTGTCTGGCAAGTGAGATATAATGACTTGAGGGGAAACAGTTAAGATTCTTTGTATGGCCTCTGTGCCTACGGGAATTATCAGTTTAGAGATAAGTGCAGTTGTCCTTGTAGTTGCCTAAGGCACAGCTTTTTTTCTGTCCCTTGACCTTATGTCTCTGATAAGATATTGTCATGTCATTGGCATCTTGCCTGATATCCTAACCAAGATGAACAGGCCTCAGGCATCCATGAGGCTGATGTGATGACACACACAGGTGAAGGTGCTGGCTTCAGTCTTGTCAGGAGCCATGAGGTGGAGCTGGGGTGATGCTTAAGATTTTTTCTGCCTTCAGTCACTTCTAGGACTGTTGCAGGTGGTCCTGGACTGTTGCGGTGGTCCTGGAACTCTGCCAGAGCCCAATGGCCTGCATCTGGTGCTGAGAGGCTTGTAAACTACAAGCAAGACCCAGTCCATGACATTTCCTGTGTCCCAAAATGGGAAGTCACTGAAGAGCTCTATGTCTCTAGGCTGACAAGTATCAGTTAGGAGTTCTGGCTTCCTCTCATAGTTAAAATATGATAATAGAATTCCTGGGAATACAGGCTTGCTTTGAGGCAGTCTGCAACTGCTCCAGCCTGTGATGGTTGCTCCTCAAGTCCATGAACTTTCAAAGCCCTTCCAATGTGATCTTAGTTATGAACTCTTCCCTTACCTGAGTAATCAGAACAGTATCCCTAATGACAGCAGTGCATTTATCAAGCACATCTGGGGTGGGGGGAGAATGGTCTTGTGAAGAGTGTGAGCTTCAGAGTTAGCTAGACCTGGGTTCAAATCCAGACACTTCTAATTTTTTGACATCTTTATTGAAATATAATTCACATACCATATAATTTACCCATTTAAAGTATACAATTTAATGGCTATTCATGTGTTCACAGAGCTGTGCAATAATTACTGCCATCGATTTTGTAATATTTTCATCATCTTAAAAAGAAACCCCCTTACCCATTAGCAATCTCTCCCCATTCTCACCCCAGCCCCTATTTAAAAAAAAAAACAGCACCAGACAGTAGTTAAAATAGTAAAAGCAGATTTTATTCAGAACTATTGCAATAGGGGGAAAAGATATCTCAGTATAGAACTGGACTCAACTCCAAATATTGCAGAGAGAAGTGGAGATTTATAGCCAAGGAGCAAGTTGAGGAGGGGGTGGTTGGTAGATGAAGAATTACTAAGGAGACAACATGGGTAGGGAGACTCTTGCTAAATTGTATTCTTGCTAAAGGCAAGTTAAGGTCATCAGAAATCACCTGGGGTTGGAGTAGGGAATTGGGAATTTGATATTAAGCGTGATCATATATATAGAGTAGGAGGTTCTCATTAACCTGACTTAACAGGATTCCTGCTAAAACTGAGTATGCAGGCCTGAAAACAAGGCCCAAGAAGGAGTCCTAGCTGAGTAAAAGGCTTAGAGAAGGCTGACTAAAGTTTGGTCAAGGAAAGAGTCCTTGTCACCCTTGCAGCCCCTGGAAATCACCAATCTGTGTTCTGTCTTTATGGATTTGCCTGCCCTGGAAATTTCATATAATTGGAATCACAGTATGTGGCTTTTTCTGTCTGGCTTCTTTCACTTAGCATAATGTTTTCAAGTCTCATCCATGTTGTAGCATCTATCAGTACTTCATTTCTTTTTATTGCAAAATAACATTCCACATTTTATGTATTCATTCATCAATTATTGGGCATTTTGATTGTTTCCACTTTGGGGCTATTATGAATACAGCTGTATGAACATTTGTGTGCAGGTTTTCTGTGGACATATTTCTCTTGTGTATTACCCAGGAATGGAATTGCTGGGTTACATGGTAACTCTGTGTTAAACTATTTGAAAATTTACCACACTGTCTTCCACAGTGTCTTCCATAGCATTACTTTACATTCTAACCAGCAGTGGATGATGATTCCAATTTCTCCACATTTTCTACAACAGTTGTTATTATCTGTCTTTTTTATTATAGCCAGTGTAGTGGGTATGATGTGGTATCTCATTACAGTTTTGGTTTGCATCTCCATTATGGATAACATGTTGAGCCTCTTTTCATGTGCTCAATGGTCATTTGTGAATTATCTTTGGGCAAATGTTTATTCAAATCCTTTCCCAATTTTTTAAAGTTTATTTATTTATTTTGAGATAGAGATAGAGAGGGGAGAGAGTCAGAAATAGAAAGAGAGAGAGAGAGAGAGAGAGAGAGAGAGAGAGAGAGAGAGAGAGAGAGAGAAGAGAGAGAGAATCTCAATCAGGCTCCGCACTGTCAGTGCAAAGCCCAATATGGGGCTCGAACTCATGTACCATGAAATCATGACCTTTGCTGAAATCAAGAGTCAAACACTGAACCAACTGAGCCACCCAGGTGCCTCAATCCTTTCCCAAAATTTAAATTGCTTTTTAACTGTTGATTTGTAGGATTTCATTATATCTTCTAGATACAAGTCCCTTATGTAATTTGCAATTCTTTCTTTCTTATTCTGTGTGTTATCTTGTCACTTTCTTGATAGTATACTTTGAAGCAAAACTGTAATTTTGGTGAAGTACCACTTATCTAAGTATTATTTTGTCACTTGTGCTTTTGGTGTCATATCTGAGGAGCTTTTGCCTAATCCAATGCTATGGACAGTGTCTTAGGTTTTCTTCTGAGAGTTTTATAGTTTTCAGTCTTACATTTAGGTTTATGACCCATTTGGAGTTAATTTGTGTATATGTTGTGTGGTAGGGGTCCAATTTCATTCTTTTGCATGTGGATTGTCAGTTATTCCAGCATTATTTGCTGAAACACTATTCTTCATTCACTTAATAGTCTTGTTGAAAATCAATTGACCATAAATGCAAGAATTTATTTATGGACTCTCAATTTTTTCCCATTGATATCAATATCTATTTTTATGCCAGTAATACATCACCATGATTACTGTAGCTTAATAACAAGTTTTGAAATCAGGAAGTGTGACTACTCTGTTTTCTTCCCATTCAAGATTGTTTTCATTATCCTGAGTCCCTTTGCATTTCCATATGAATCTAAGGATCTGCTTGTCTAATTCTGAAAAACAAAACAAAACAAAACAAAAAGCCAGTTGGGAATTTGACAGAGAGTAGATGGAATGTGTAGATTCATTTGGGAATATTGTCATCCTCATATAAAGATTTCTGATTCTTGACCATGAGATGTCACCCCGTTTATTTAGGTTTTCTACACTTCTTTCATCAGTGTTTTACAGTTTTCAGTGTACCAGTCTTACACTTCTTTAGTTAAATTTATATCCAAGTATTATACTATTGTAAAAGGAATTCTTTTATTAGTTTCATTTTAGATTATTCATTACAAATGTATAGAAATATACTTATTTTTTGTACATTAAACATGTATCCTCCAACCTTGCTAACTTATTTTTAAATCTAATAGTTGCTGTGTATGTATGTATTTCATAGAATTTTCGACATACAAGGTCATGTCAGTTATAAACAAATAAAGACAGTTTTACTTCTTTTCCCCCCCAATTTGGATACCTTTTATGTCATTTTCTTATATAATTTTTCTGGCTTAAACTTCCAGTACAATGTCGAATAGAAGTGGTGAGAGTAGACATCCTGTTTTATTGCTGATCTTAGCAGAAGAACTTTTGATCTTTCACCATTAAGTATGATGTTAACTGTGTGTTTTGCATATATACACGTTATCAAATTGAGGAAGTTCTCTTTTATTCCTAGTTTGTTTCATGTTTTTATCATGAAAGAGTGTTGGGGTTTTGTTAAATGCTATTTCTGCATCTATTGAGATAAGCATATAGATTTCCTTCTTTATTCTATTAATATGGTATATTGTATTGATTGGTTTTCATATAATGAACTAATCTTGAACTCCTGGGATAAGTCCCACTGGGTCATTGAGGATAGTCCTTTTTAAATGTTGCTGATTTGATTTGTTAGTATTTTGTCCAGGATTTTTGCCACTATACTCATTAAGAGATATTGGTCTTTAGTTTTCTTTTGTTGTGATGCCTTTGTCTGGTTTTATCATCAGGGCAATATTGCCTTCATAGGATGAGTTGGGAAGTGTTGCCTATTCTTCCATTTTCTGGAAGAGTTTGCAAAGGATTGGGTTATTTCTTCTAGGCCTCTAAGCCATCTGGACCTCGGCTTTTCTTTGTGCATAATTTGTTGGTTTTTGTTGTTGTGGTTGTTGTTGTTAACTCATTCTCTTTACTTGTTATGGGTCTGTTCAGATTATCAACTTCTTCCTAGGTATATTTCAGTAGTCTATGTCTTCCTAGAAATTTTTCCATTTCATCTTATTTATCTTATTTCTCAGCATATAGTTGTCTGTAGTATTTCCTTATAATTCTTTTTATATTTATAAGGCCAGTAGTGATGCCCCTTCTTTCATTCTTGATATTACTAATTTGAATCACCTCTGTTTATTTCTTAGTCAATCTAGCCAAAGGCTTGTAAATTTTGTTTTTCTTTTCAAAGAACCAATTCTTGGTTTCATTGATGTTCTCTATAGTTTTCCTACTTTCTACTTTTCTACTTTCATTTATTTCTATTATAATCTTTATTATTTCCTTTCTTCTCCTTGCTTTAGGTTTAGTTTGCTCTTCTTTTTGCAGCCAAATACTGTCAATATTCTGCTGTATCATCCCAGGTAAGTCACTTCATCTTTCAGAGCTTTAACTCCTCATTTGTAAAATGCTAGCGTCTACCTCAGAGGACTGTTGGGAGAATGAAATGAGACGGTGTAGATGACGTGCTGTATACTAATTCTTGTGAAGAGTCAGTGCTTAACAAATAGTAGCTTCTGTTACTTTTCTTGTCAGGTCCCATACTTGGCACTTTTTCTATATAACACTGCAATTATGCTACACATGTCTTATAAGAGTAGGATCATTTATATGATTTTTTTAAATGTATTGTAGTTATGGCCAATCCAAATATATTTGAAACCCAGAAAATGGTGTAAACCATTTCTCCCCTATTGCCAACTAATACTGCTTTAATCCACAGAATCTGGGCCTCAGACAGGTGCCTAAAAGACTTTTTCATTTCTAGGCCTCCCTCCTTCTTTTTTCCATTACTATTTTGCCCCCTGCTTCTTTTCCCAGGGTTATGGCCCTATTCCACTTACCTTTGTGGTCAAGGATAGGAGGATCCATTGGCTTCCTGTGGTCAAGGCCAGCAGGAAAAGCTCTTGACTCTAGGAGGAGAACCTCCCATTCTTCAGACAAAGTATGTTCCACACCAGCAAACCTTTCTATTGCTTCCATCTGTTTCCTCTCCTGAATAAATAGTCAATACATTATTGTGATAAATGACATCTTCTTCACCTGGAGGAATATGGGGAGATGTTGGATGACTTTTGGAGTAAGAGTGGTGAGGAACAAGCAACCTAGTGGTACCCTTTGCATCCTTGCAAAGAAGAGTACTGCCACTTCCTTCAGTGAGTTAGAATTTCACATGTTCTGGAGGAAGAGTGTCTGGATCCTCCAGTTAGACAATGAGGGTCTCCTCTTCTCAAAATCACTAGCAGTAGTCCTGTCACAGAAACAACTCCTAGTTCTAAAGACATAAACTTTGCAGTATCTGGACAATGATTTGTGAGTGGAGGCTTGATAATTCCTGGTGCTTTGAAAGAACTTCCTATTCTTATCAAAGATTGAAGTAGTAATGGAATCCCCTTCAAAATTTGTCACACACACACACCCTACTACCTGTCCACATGCTCTCCTTTTTCAAGCTATTTTAAGAATAAACAACTAATCTGATCATCTTCATTATTGCTCTGAGTTTGGACTGTCCCCTATCTTAATTACTTCTCTGATAGGTAAAAATTGATATGGTGCATTATGTAAGTGATTCTCAAAATGTGGTCCCAAGGCCAGCAGCATCAGCATTCACCTGGAACTTGTTAGAAATACAAATCCTTGGCTTCACTCCAGACCTAGTCAATCAGAAATTGTAGAGTGGGCCTCAGTCATCTGTTGCTTTAGCAATTCCTATAGACAATTCTGATGCTGCTTGAGTTTTGAAAATCACTGTATTATAGGTCCAGCTTCTGTTCTCTCTTCCAGCTGTACTTTTTAAAGTGGCAAGCATTCTAACAAATTCACTACCAGATACAGGATTGCTGTCCAGCAGTATAGCAGCTTTCGTGTGTAGCAACACCCATTGCATAGGTTGCCTCTTAGTTTTGTTGATTGGTTTTTTCTCTGTGCAGAAGCTTTTTATTTTGATGAAGTCCCAACAGTTTATTTTTACTTTAGTTTTCCTTGTCTCAGGAGACATCTAGAACATAGTTGCTACAGCCAATGTCAAAGAGTTGTTCTCCTCTAGAGTTTTGATGGTGTGGTCTCACATATAAGTCTTTAATCCATTTTGAATTTATGTTTGTGCATAGTGTATGAAAGTGGTTCAGTTTCATTATTTTGCATGTAGTTGTCCAGTTTCCCATCACCATTTGTTGAATAGAGTGTCTTTTTCCCATTGGGTATTCTTTCCTGCTTTGTCAAAGATTAGTTGACCATAGAGTTGTGAGTTCATTTCTGGGTTTTCTATTCTGTTCCATTGATCTATGTGCCCATTTTTGTGCCAGTACAGTACTGTTTTGATCACTACAGTTTTGTAATATAACTTTGTAGTAGCATTGTATGGAATTGTGATGCCTCCAACTTTGCTTTTCTTTTTCAAGGTTGTTTTGGTTATTTGGGCTCTTTTGTGGTTTCACACAAATTTTAAGATTGTTCTAGCTCTGTGAAAAATGTTGGTGGTATTTTGATACCTATCATGTAGATTGCTTTGGATAGTATAGACATTTTAACAATTTTTGTTTTTCCAATTGATGAACATAATGTCTTTCAATTTATTAGTGTCATCTTCACTTCTTTCATCAGTGTTTTATAGTTTTCAGAGTACAAGTCTTTCACCTCTTTGGTTAGTTTTTTTTCTAGGTATCTTATTGTTTTTGGTGCAATTGTAAATGGGATTGATTCCTTGATTTCTCTTTCTGTTGCTTAATTATTGGTGTATAGAAATCCAACAGATTTCTGTACATCGATTTTGTATCTCTGACACACTGAATCATTGAACATGTAGATATTATATCCTTTCATCCATAAATACTTTATATATTGCTCCAAAAAGATGACTTTGTGTTTTAATATAATCACAAACATTGGAGAGATTTATACATAGGAATGCTGTAGCATGATTTGTATTTAAAAGATCACTATGGCTATTTAAGGAGAATAGATTATAGGCACTCAATGATGACAGTGAAGAGATTGGTTAGGCCACTTCAGTGGTCTGGGAGACAGATGGTGATAATTTGGATCAGGAGTAACACTGGAGATGGAGACAACTCAGGCTACTGTAGATAGAAGGTAATACTAGCTCATGAAGCTAAGAAACTTTTTAATTGCAAGGTTCTAAGAGAGCTCCTGCTCCAAGACCACAGTCACCTTTGTCAACATTATCCAAATGCTTTGAGGAGTGTATGGTCCCAGGAATTCTACCCTGGGGTGGCCAAGGATGGTTGCTCTGCAGGTAACCCAAACCATCTGGGCTGAGGTATAATTAAGCATGGTGCCCAAATATGTATCAACTTCATAGCTTTGGAATACATGTGGGATGGTGGTAATGGCATGGTAGGAATGCTCCTGGAACTACTAGAATGGCCAAGGTAAAATACTTGACCTGGTGGTCTGGGGTCTTATCTACTTGTGAGGCCCCTGCAAACTTGCTAAGATCACTGCTTCTGAAGGCTTGACCAGGATGGAGCTCCCAGGATCAGTGTTTACCATACTAGTCAATAGCACTATAACCACAGAAAGTCCTAGCTATGGTTAAAAAAGAAAAGGAGAAGTACAAGCCATAGGGGTAAGGTTGGATGTAAGATTTTATTAAGGGATTAAACTAGGCCACAAGATAACATAGGAAAATGGAGGAGGATATAAAATAAATCATAAGTTTGATGCCAAGAAAATCAACAACAAATTAGGAAGCAGTGCACAGCTGTTCAATGATAGTGGTTTACAGTGTAGACTGCAACTCATTTCAGAGGTCTGATCCAACTATGGGGTTTAAGGTTTGGGTAGAAGTGGGGGTGGCTGATACTAAAAATCCAATTGGGCAGGATGAGACAGTGGCAAATGTTTTTCCACTTGCTTTGGGGTATTATGTCTCATGATACTTGAAGTTTCCTGAATACCCAGGCCCCTCTAAGCTTAGCCAACAGAAAAAGGTTGACCAGTTGTGGGGTCTGTCTTGTGTAGTCATGAATTCTGGTACTTGATTGTCCTAGAAGAGTAGGAAAGGCTTCCTATTTCCCTGGAAATTTCTGTCAGTAACAATTCAATGCATGCATACCTCTGGCCCTGGAACAAAGTATCCCCATTTGTTAATGACCTGGACCTTGGAAATGACCCTGTCTCTCCAAGTTCTAGAAGGAAAAACTTCCTAAGTTTACCCTTAAAGAAAATCATCCCAGAAGTCACATACTTAACCAGAATTTCAGCTACTGATAGGGTGAGTTGTACAGCTGCCTGAGGGGCCCACATTAAGTTCTGACAATAGTAGATCAAGGTGAAAGCCACTACCCTACAGTGGAAAACAGGGAATGAGTGACCACAAAAGTCAGCAACTTATCCTGGTCTTACTCTGAGACTCTGAGAAAGAAGTTCAGATGTAATAGGCCTCTTAGCAGGACTCATGATGGTGATGATAGTGCTGATGATGTGATGATTACCATTATTGAGCATGCAATGTATGTCAGACATTATACTAAATCTTTTATATTTATTATCTCGTTTAATCAACAAAGTAATTCTGAGAGGCCCTTATTATCCTCATTTTTACAGCTAGAGAAACTAAAACTCAGAAGGATTCAATAATTTGTCCAAGGTTACTTTCTAACTAGTAATTGGCTGAATCCAAATTCTGCAATCTGATCATAGAGCCTGAGCTCTTAATCTTTTGCTATGTTGCCCATAGAATGCATCCATTCATAATGTAACAAGTTTGCGGCAGTGTCAGTAAGGTCTGATAGACCAGATCCCCGTGGGTGCAACTGTATGCTATTCTGGAATATGCTATGGCCTGGATTGGCAAACAAGCCCTAAATATAAAAATGGAGCAGGCAGGATGGGAGAAAGAGCAGCCCCAGGGATTCAACTCTCCCATTACATAGACTCAATGATGCTTCTTAAAACATGTATGCTTGGCTATGAGTAGTAGATGGTAGAATCATCCAAATACATGCACTCTTTTTAGCTCCAGGAGGAGCCCAAGTAATAGTCTTGTCATGCTAGAAAATAGTTGTGGCCTCACGTCCACATTCTTAGCCATTTTTACTGGACACCCACTTAATGTGATTTCCCACTTCAAACACCTGAGACAACCCATTGCCCAGGAAAAACCTTCTGAAAGTACTCACCAAGGAGGTGGCATCATTCTAGAAAGGGCTTGCACAAGATTGTGGAATTCCAAAGAATAGAAGACAAGTCATCAACCCTGGTTCTTAGTGGCAGATCACCTTTGGTGGGAGTTGGTACATCCCTTTTCATTTTTCCATGACCCCAGCATAACCACCATGTAGGTAAAGTTTTCTTGACCATGCATTTGGAAAAGCCAATGTTTTGGCTTTTCTCATCAGGCTACAATTCCTTCAGCATTGCTTCCAAACTATAAAGTCAAGACATTATATAGCTGCTTGACAAATCCAAGAAGGCTTATCACCCATGCAACTGTTTTCATAGTGGTTAGTGTGCCCATAGATAGAAAAAGCCATGCTTTGTGATTGATTGTCTTCATTCCTTATTTCCACCCTGACATTTCCTGTAGATTCTCAAACTAACCTGGTTAGAAATCCACAATTCACTTTACTAGTTAACCCCAGAATGTTGTCACATGCTCTTTCAGTGATCTTGTCAGGCACTTAATTCAATTTATCTGCCTTTAAGTTACCTTGAGATACTGACTAAAAACAGAATATATAACTTTTCCAAAAAAAGAAAAGAGACAGGAGAACTCTTTCTACACTGAGATTTTTACTATACCACATGTTGAAGTACCAGAATGCACACTTCAATAAGACAGTATGGTAGTCATCAATGCTGTTCACCCATAATTTCTGGTTTTCCTCCTTCAGGCACATGGTAGAATTGCACTTCCTTCACCCTTTGAAGTTAGGTATGGCCTTGTGTGACTTGTTTTGCCTGGTGAAAAATGAGAAGTGACATGGGTCACTTCTGGGTACAAATTTTAAGGATCAGTGAGTAATTCAGTTTGTCCCTCTCCCTTGATGCAACAATTATGGAAATGATTTGAAACCAAAGCCCTGTCATCTTGGGTCTCTGATGACTATGATGACTAGAGCCCTCAGTTGACCTGCAATGGACATGTAGCATAAGCAATAAATAAACCTTTTTTTGTTTTAAGCACTAGTTTTGGGGATTATCATTGCAGCATACCTTAACCTATCTTGGCTAATACAGACAAGTATTTTCTCTCCCAGAAATGATAGGTTCAGGAATTTAAGGATACAGATAAGACCTTACTATTTCAGCTTCTCTGGCCCCATTTCTCACTAAGACTTCAGATCTTTGGGTAAAAGATAAGAATGTAAAATATGACTTTGGCAGAATTACTTAGCCTAAAAATGGTGACTATAAGTAACCACTTCCTATATTGAATAACCTCAGCTTCTTGGACCAATTCAAAGGGTTATTCACAAAGCTGGACCTATGAGATATTTGTGAATAAAGGAAAGTGGTGAGTGGAAAATAGCCTTCTAGTTATCTTGAGGGCTTTGTCTCTTCAAACCAGCCTGAATCACCCATGGAGCATGTGGTCAGCAGACAAAATGGTGGTCCTTACCACTCTAGCTCTTATTTTCTCCCTTTCAGTTCTTTCCAATTTTATATTCTGACTTTATCTTCCATTTTCAGCTTTACTCTTACAATTTGGATTTTATTTCACTGAGTTTTTTTAACCATTGGTATTTACTCATTGGCTCTTGCCATCCCTGGACACCACAAAATAACAGCAACCACAGTATCTTCCATTAGTGAACACCTACTGTGTTCCAGGAACTGTGCTAAAAATGCCCTCATTTAATTTAATTCTCAAAATAGCTACTCCTAAAAGTAGGTATTGTCAGAGTTTCCATTCTACAAATGAGAAAAAATGAGGCTCAGAGAGAGAGTAAGTCAGCTAGTGAATGACAATTCCAGAATTCCAAATATTGTATCACGTGCCTACTTAAAAGCCACGTTTTACCAGCTCTACAATTATTCAGCTGTGGCCCTTGGAACTTAAACTATAGTAGCTACCCAACCACTGCCTGGATTTACAGAGGGGCCCATCTCAGACCTCACTAAAGAATTAGACACTATATGGGTCATCTGTGTGTCTCCATTGATTAAGAATCCAACTCTTGATTTTGGCTCAGGTCATGATCTCATGGCTCATGAGATTGAGCCCCATGATGGACTCTGTGCTGATAGCACAGAGCCTGCTTGAGATTCTCTGTTTCTCTCTCTCTCTCTCTCTCTCTCTCTCTCTCTCTCTCTCTCTGCTTACCACCCACCCAGCTCTTATGCTCTCTTTCTCTCTCTCTCAAAAATAGATAAACATTTTTTTAAAAATCAGACACTACACACACTTTGGACAGTTTGAATAATCAATGTTACCCTTTACAACTTCTAGATTATCTTCTCCAGCCCTTCTGGATCAAGGGACAATAGTAAAGCTGGATCATATTACCATTTACTTTCTAAACCTTATCCCCAGAGTCCCCCAACCTGGGAAAGCTCAAGTCATCTCTGCAGCATCACCTCTGAGCCAACACAAAATTATATGCTGGAAAGGCTGAAAATCCTATTCATGAGTTTGGGCTTGCTAAGCAGCTTCCCAAACCATCTAGGGAATATTTAAGGGCCTTTGGGCTTAATGAGATTATAAAGGCTCAAAACCCATCTTTCTTTTTTTCCAAGCTGTTTCTGTGATCTACACCACTGAAATAGGCTTCTCAGTAGTTACAGGAGAACCATCTTATCACAAGAGGCCTCTGAACACTGGTATAGGGTACTTTGACTCTTGTTCTTGTTTTTCTAGGAAGCTGACTACAGTCCAGGTAAACTCTATACAATGGGAACAAGAGCTGCTCAACAGCAAAGGTGCTTCAAATGCCTATAAGCCTTACTTCAAGGGGGCTGTCTCTGGGCAATCCCTAGTCACAAGGTCAAAACATCACATTCTGGAGCATTTTCCCCTTAGCCCACATCAATGCAACTGGTCCTCTTCCTTAGAGATTTCAGTTGCAGATCACCACTTCATTGTGAGCTACTTTCCAGAGATACTGTGGCCCCAAAAGTGCAAGAGAAATTATGTGAGAAGATAAAGGATCATTACTAGGTAGATGTGTAAAGGGTCAAGATAAGATCCATAGTTTCTCAGAAAGACTAAAAGAATGGGAGGTGAAAGGGGCCGCTCTACCAGAAGAACACAGCCCATCCAATCAAGGGAAGGCTTCAGACACCTCAACCATTATACATAGTTAAGTATACAGACTTCTAGTGGCCAAAAATCCGGCTTGAACCTTACAGGACATCCATGGGAGTTTACAAATCCAGGAGGCTACTGGGGCTGTTGAAGTCCCACTGAGATTATTGCAACTCTTTCTAACAGGAGATGCTTACATCATGATCTGTGTTGAGCCTAATCTCTCTCCCAGGGTCACAGGGCCTTATGGTGGTGGTGGATAGATTTTCATCTATCCCAGCCATAGCTGCCTTGTTAAGGAAGAACTTCAATTTTTTTCAAAGCTCTCTTTGTCCACATTAGATTATTTTTCTCCCATCACACACAAACCAGAATATATACTGAGTCCAAGGGCACTTTCTAGTCTAGACATTATAACTACCATGGAGGCTCCACCTACCTCCCAACCACAAAGCCAATCTCTAAGAACTCCTTGTTCCTCTTCATTCAGAGAATGTCCTGGCTTTCTAATTATAGACATCATTCTCTACTTCTTAAAACCACAGAGTACCATCATAACTACAGACCACCCAGGAAAATCTAACAGAAATTCTGTGTGATATAGCAATAAGCTATATTAGGCATTGAATATCAGCCAAGGCTCAGCCTGTAGGAGGTGGTAAATCCATTCAAAAGACTATAGATTGTCCTCTATAGCACTGAATCAGATATGACTTTTTCTAAAGCATGCATTGTGTAAGTCCCTCAACTGGGCACATCTTCTTGCATTAGGCTATGCCTAATGCATTTTTGGAGATGGTTCTTTTAATGATGTTTGAGAGTAAAGTTGTGGTAGTCTAAGATGGGGCAAAAGAAAACCTTCCCTAACCCCTCTGAAAGGCTTATGCTTCTGTAGATGTCTTGAGAGTGGCCTTGACCATTCATAAGAAACCCCAACAAACAAGGGCAGTTGGGATGGAAAGCAGTAGCTATAAATTGTAAGTGTGCCCTACAATCTCCATAGTTGTACTGGTTTAGCCATCTGGAAATTAAGAATTAAGGTTATTGGCATTTTCTTATTTTTCTTCCCCCACCCTAAAAGTCTTTCAACACTTTAAATATGCCATCAACTGTCTTCTGGTTTTCTTTGTTTCTGATGAAAAGCCAAGAATCATTTGTATGTGATAAGTCATTTTTCTCTTTATGCTTTCAAGTTTTCCTCTTTGACTTTGGCTTTTATCAACATAATTGTGATGTGCCTAGGTGTGGATCTTTTTGTGTTTCTTATATTTAAAAGTCATTGATTTTCTTGGATATGTAGATTAATATTTATCATCAAATTTGGGAAGTTTTCAGCTAATACTTATTCAAATATTTCTCTACCTTTTTCTCTTTTTCCCCTCTTTCAAGGATTCTCATTAAGCATATATTGCCACCAGGTGCCTTAGGCTCTGTTCATATTTCTTCATTATGTTCTTTTTTCTGCCTCTCAGAATAGATAATCTCAATTAACTTATTTTCAAGCTCACTAATTCTTTCTTTTTCCAGCTCAAATCTGTATATGCACTTACCAACAGAGTGTCAAAATATGTGAGTCAAAATCTAACTGACATGTATGGAATATTTTGTACAACAGCATAACACATTTTTCTCAGGTTGACATGAAACATTCACCAAGAGAGACCACATTATGGACCATAAAACACAGTTTAACATATTTAAACTAAGAGAACTTATACAAAATATGCTTTCAAATCATGAAGGAATTAAACAAGTAATTAATAACAGAAAGATAGCTGGAAAATCCCAAAATATTTAAGGATTAAACAACATACTTCTTAAAAAGAAGTCTGAAGAGAAATTTTAACATATGAAAATATAACTTATCAAAAGTTGTGGGATACAGAAAATGTATATAAAGGTTGGGAGTTAAGATAGCATAAAAGTAGGAGGACCAGGATTTTCCTTATCCCTTAAACACAGCTGTATTGAGGTCAGATCACTTGGAACACCCAGTTCCAAGCTGAAGGATCTCCACATTTGGAGGGAGACAGTTTGGCAGGATTAAAGTGTATTAATGTGAACTGAAGGAGTAAAATGACATAGACATGGAGGGAAGGGAACCCCTTCTGTGGAAAAATAAAAGGGAGAGAAAGAGAGAGGGCTTTGGTATTGAGTTAGCACAAAAGGAAAACCTCTCTGGACCATGGACTGGGGAGTGAGAAATATGGAGAATGCCAGTTTCTATTTTATAAACAGCCTTAGAAGTTGAAGCTCAGAGGTTTCAGAAGTATGCAAATTTCTCCGGAATGGAGCGGGAAGCCAAGGTGCATTCTCCTGGGGATGAGGGAGCTAGGCCCAGAGTGCATAACATTGTTATAGCGATCTTAGGGGTGCACTGGGAGAGAACGGTCCTCTTCCTGGAGTACTTTGGGAAGAGAGTTTATTGCCTCCCCAAGGACAAAAGGTCCTGTGGGTGCCAGCCAAAAGCCTTTTATCAGCAGTGCAGCAGAGCTCTACTCTGGAACAGGGGAAAGGAGCTGCTGCACTGAGCTGGGTCCTTTAAGACTTTGGGTTTTGAATCCCTGCCAGGCACCTAGAAGGTGCAGGCGAACTATGGAGCATGGCAAGCTGACCACACTCGCTATTCTGTGAGGGCTACCTGAACAGTGTGGGTTGAGATATTCAGTACAGAGAGATTAGGGTGTCATCATTTTCTCCCCAATGCCAACATGGTGAGACTTCAAAGAACAACACAGTGCCCCCCAGTAGAGGTGGGGCCCACTTACACCAAACCCTGCCCCTCCATGCCTGGCAACTGCTTATTTACTAGAGCAAGACTGAATGACTCAATGCAGCCGGTCTCTCCTCCAGACCAGCAAAGCCACCAGTCCCAGGGACCAACAGATAACTCTTTGGTTTTGTTTGTTTGTTTAGCCCTTATTTTTTTCTTGTCCTTTCTTTTCTTTTACATTTCTTTCTTTCCTCTACTTTTTTTTTTTCTTTTGGAATCAGGCTCAGAGTTTCTGATTTGATTTTGGTCAATTCTTATTATATATATATATATATCTATTAATTTTTTTGATCAGACATTTTAATTCTATTCTTTTTCCACCTTCACTCTTTCTTATTCTTTATTTTCCTCTCTCTTTCTCTGGATTTAGCCTTATAGTCTTTGATTATCTGTTTTGATTTATTTTCTCCCCTTTTATTTTTCTCTTTTTATGGGATCAGTCTTCCCTTTTCTTTCCTTTTTTACCCCCCAGGGTTACTTCAACAAACAAATTAAAGTACATCTGGTTGAAGGTCCAAACATTCCACCACTACAAGCAAGGAGGAACTCTGCAGAAGATTGACCAGTGGGATAGAGCAGCCAAGACACAACAACAGAGTGCACACATAATACACCAAAAACACTTCCTGAAGTACCAGGTGCTGGACAGTGTATGATCCCTTTTTATCATAATAGTACTTTCAGGTACAAAACACATAACAAGCTTTTAAAACATGCAAAAGACAAAAACTTAGTCAAAATGACAAACAAGAATTCTCCACAAAAGTAAGTTCAAGAAGAAATCATAGCCAGAGAATTGCTCAAAACAGATATAAATAATATATCTGGACAAAAATTTAGAATAACAGTCATAAGACTAATAGCTGCACTTGAAAAAAGCATAGAAGACATCAGAGAAGCTCTTGCTGCAGAGATCAAAGACCTAAGAACTAATCAGGATGAATTTTAAAAAAGTTATAACTGAAATGCAAAATAAACTAGATACAGTGACAGTGAAGATGGAAGAAGCAGAGGAGAGAATGGGTGAAATATAAGATAAAATTATGGAAAACAATGGACCTTAAAGAAAGAGGGAAAGGAAATTACTAGATCATGAAGGGAGAATTAAAGAACTAAGTGATTCCATGAAACAAAAAAATATCTATATAATTCCAGAAGAAGTTCCAGAAGAAGAGTGAAAGAAAGTGGCAGAAAGTTTATTCGAACAAATTATAGCTAAGAATTTCCCTAATCTGGAAAGGAAACAGGCATCCAAGTCCAAGACACACAGAGAATTCCCCTCAAACTCAACAAAAACAGATCAACACCACAACATGCCGTAGGAAAACTGGCAAAATACAAGGATAAAGAGAAAATTCTGAAAGCAGCTAGGGACAAATTGGTCTTAACTTACAAGGGTAAATACATAAGGTTAGTAGCAGACCTCTTCACTGAAACTTGGCAAACCAGAAGAGAGTGGCAAAAAATATTCAATGTGCTAAATAGGAAAAATATGCACCTAAGAATCCTTCATCCAGCAAGGCTGTCATTCAGAATACAGAGATAAAAACTTTCACAGACAGACAAAAACTAAAGGAATTTGTGACACTAAACCAGCCCTGCAAGTGATTCTAAGGTGATTCTAAGAGTGGAAAACAGCAATGACAAAGGACCAGAGGACATCACCACAAACATGAAATCTACAGATAACACAATGGCACTAAATTCATATCTTTCAACAATCACTGTGAATGTAAACAGACTAAATCCCCAATCAAAGGTCATAGGGTGTAAGAATGGATTAAAAAAAATAAGATCCATCTATATACTGCCTACAAGAGACTCATCTAAAATTTTTTATGTTTTTTATTTATTTTTGAGAGACAGAGAGAGACAGTGTCAGTGGGGGAGGGTCAGAGAGAGAGGGAGACACAGAATCTGAAGCAGGCTCCAGGCTCTGAGCTAGCTGTCAGCACAGAGCCCGGCATGGGGCTCAAACCCACGAGCCATGAGATCATGACCTGAGCCGAAGCCGGATGCTTAACCAATTGAGCCACCCAGGTGCCCCAAGATACTCATTTTAGATTTGAGGACACTCAGAGATTGAAAGTGAGGGGATGGAGAACCATCTACCATGCTAATGGACGTCAAAAGAAAGCCAGAATAGATATGTCAGCCAAGCTAGATTTTAAAACAAAGATTGTAACAAAAGATGAAGAAAGGCATTATATCATAATTAAGGGGTATATCAATCAAGAAAAGCTAACGATTATAAATATTTATGCCCCCAATGAGGATGCCCAAATATATAAATCAATCAGTCACAAACATAAACAAATTTATTGACAATAATACCATAGTTGTAGGAGATTTTAATACTCCACTTATAGCAATGGAAAGATCATATAAGGGCAAATATCAATAAGGAAACAACAGCTCTCAATGACACACTGGACCAGATGTATTTAACAGATAGATTCAGAACATTTCATCCTAAAGCAGAATACACATTTTTCTTGAGTGCACATGGAACAATCTCCAAAATAGATCACATACTGGGTCACAAAACAGCCCTCAACAGCTACAAAAAGATTGAGATCATAGCATGCATATTTTCAGATCACAATGCTATGAAACTTGAAATCAACCACAAGAGGAGGAGCCAAGATGGCGGAGAGGAAGGGAGCTCTGTAAACTTCGTCTGCCACATCTATCGAACTGAGAAGGACATTACTCTCATCTGCAAGAGTGGAAGGAGAAAATACAGACTCCAGAAAGAAGATAACCTCAAAGATGCCTGAGTGAGTGAGTGCGAACTAGGGAGATTGGAAAATGGGCCAGCCCGAGAAATGCAGGGGAGGTGGGAGCCCCAGCCCAACATGGGAAAAGTACGTGGAGCCCCTGAGAGACAAAGGGAAGAGAAAGAAAAACTGAACATGCTCATAGTACTGTTTCTAGAGAAGAGATGTTATGCCCAAGATTTCAATATCGTCCCTAAAAACCAGAGACTGCCAGGGAGACAGAGTCACACATGCAAAAGCAAAGGGCATTTATTATTATGGGCTTAGGCTGGCCTGGCCTAAGCTCAGGCTCACAGACTTTACCAGTGCAGTGGATCCGTGCTGACAGCCCCGGACAAAGGCAGGGTAGGCCTTTTATGGGTTTTGGGAAGGGGGAGTTACAGGAAATTGTAACACAGGTATGGTGATCCAATCATTATTGCCTAACATCATTGGCAATAACTTTAACCATACACATTGTCCAGAGTGTTTGTTACTTTTGGCGGGACCCAATCACAACATTTAGAGTGTTAACCAATTACAAAGTGGACCCAGGACCCAGGACCCTCATGTAGGGTGTAACTAGCCTTAAGCAATAAGTGATTATCTATAGCTTCTATCTCTAAGCCTGCCCTTAGAAATGTTAAGGGTGTTAGCTGGCCTTTTCTGATTCGGTGTTACAAGGGTGGCCCCTCTTGCCTTGGGCAATGTGTGCCCTTTTATTGTCTAATGATTCTGAGAAACCGAAACCTAGACTTCCAAGGTCAGAGAGGAAACTTGAAGCCTGTCATGGAGTCAGTTTGATTCAGACTTGTGTCCTTACAGAGATAAAGAACATTTAACCCTACATGGAGAGAAAAACTCTCACTCCATATATAAGCACTGGGCAGCCTAAATCCTGAACCCAGGTGGCACAAGGGAAAAAACAGCCTCCACCCCTGCGCCACGCTGGCAGGGAGTCAGAGACCTAGGCGGTGACCCGGAGGCATGCACTTTGGCCTCGGCTGCAGGAGCAGGAGCATGCAACTCATTTTCACAGCGCATCTCGCCTCCAGCATTGGCTACACAAATCCCAAATCCCAGGTACCAACAGGGAAAAAATAGACCCCACCCCTGTGCGATCCAGGCAGGGAGTTGGCGGTGGCAGAGGCAGGGGTGCATGCTTCAGCTGCAGGAGCTCGCAGCTCATTTCTGGCAGTGCCTTATGCCTCAGGAAGCAGCACCGCAAATCCTGGCTGGCTCCGAGAGAAACTGTACAAGGAACTCACCAAACTTCACAATCACATAACAAATAATCCAGTGAAGAAATGGGCAGAAGATATGAACAGACACTTCTCCAAAGAGGACATCCAAATGGCCTACAGGCACATAAAACGATGCTCAACATCACTCATCATAGGGAAACACAAATCAAAACCACACTGAGATACCACCTCATGCCAGTCAGAGTGGCTAAAATGAACAAAGCAAGAGACTATAGATGCTTGCAAGGGTGTGGAGAGACGGGCACCCTCCTACACTGTTGGTGGGAATGTAAACTGGG